>NC_056737.1:1471030827-1471330827 GCF_019279795.1 Protopterus annectens
CACTACTGTAGTATACATATACTGCTTTTGTTCTGTTACAGCTGTTTTGTGAAGTCAGTATAGCAGAAATAAAATCCTGGAAACATACCATCTAAAGCTTATAAAGTGAAACAGGGTAAACGGTGTTAGTTGTCCAATTCTTGCTCTTTTTAAAGCAACTAAATTCAAGCACTGTTTGTTGCTGAAAATAAATGGCCCACTGAAATGTATTTAATTTAAAAGATGACAAGGCATATAAAACAAAAAGGACATTTTGACAAATGTGTGCAGCCACATTCTCTAGTGTTTCAGAAAGAAAGCAATAATTTCAACTAAATGGAGAGAACACCATTAAGAAACAGGAATTGTAAAGTTTCTCCATAATCTTAGGAAACAGAATGCGTTGTGGAAAGAGTTAAGAAGATATATTTAAATCAGTATGCTAGTCACCACCTTGCCATTGTAGTGTAGACCAAATGGTAAAATAGTGACAAGTACATAAACCTAACAAAAACTAAACCACCAATCTGACCGAACAATGAAGGAAACCACCAGCAACTAGCGAAAAATACAGTTTAATATCACTTTCATCCCAAAAGACTTCTTCATAATGAAATAAAATGCACACAGCAGCATCCCCTTATACATCAAATCAAAATAAATACCTAATAACACAATCAATTATTTAAAGCGCACTAGCAAAAGGAATACAGTCATTTTTAAGGCACACATCTGATAACATAGCATAGACAGTTCATTTTAAAATCTTCAGTCTTCTAGTCTTCAGAAAACATTTAATATTGATGGTCATTAATGCCAGGTTTTTTGTCAACCCCAAACCTGTGCTGCCACATAGTTTCTCTTTGTTCCAGTTGGTCCTTACAGGACCACCCCCCCCCCTTATATTTCTAACCACATGCTCCAAAACAGCAAACAGAAACTTTTTAAAACCACTACATGTAATGGAATGTTTAAATAGAGCATTGTTGATGTTATTAGTTCTAATACAATAATAGTGCTCTTTAATTCTTTTACTAAGTGGTCATGTGGACACACCTACATAAAATTCATTGCACATAGAACAAACAGCAAGATAGACTATGCCACTAGTATTGCATTTGTATACACTATCAATAGAAAGTGTCCTGTTCAGACAGGGTAGATCAATATAGGGTCCCTCTAAAATAAAACGACGTGAAGAACAAAAAACACATGTATACACCCCCTTACAGCATCTACTGTTGTCAGGGGTACTTTTATATATGGAGTCAAATTGTAAACATTTTTTTAAACAGTTTTTTTTTTATATACAAAATTAGGTCTATCACCTACAACTTGTATTAATTTGCTATTTCCACATAAGATGTTCCAGTTTCTAGTAATAATGGACCTGATGTTAAATGCTTCAAAAGACATATCCAAAATACAAGACGAACCAAAAGTATTTGTGTTAGTGTTGTTAGGACTTGAATTGTTAACACCTGTGACTCCATGTGGTTATTTGTAATAGTAGTAAAACCATTTTTCAAAATTGGTGGAAAATCAGTAGCCCTTCTTGTTCTAATTTCATTAGCTAGCTTGCCAAGTAAATCTGTGGGGTAACCTCTAACCAAAAACATATTCTGTATAAAGCTGACTTCTGATTTCTCGGTTGGGCCATGCGGTCCAGTGACATCTGTGGGGGAGGCTGGGTCTGTCGTTACCTTCGTCGGGCAGTAGGCCATTGGTGCCATTTGGTCGGGGTAATATAAAAAAAGAAAAGAAAAAAAAAAGGGAAAGTGTTCTCCCGGTGGTTGTGGTAGGAGGAAGGGGATCCATCATTGTAATCTGGTCCCATTAGCATTGGTGGGTGGTGGTGGATCACATCCTCATGCTCCCTGGTGAGTTCATGGGCTGGCCATGTCTGTTTCTGGGGAAATAGTTCTCCCAGTGTTCATGGTAGGTGGTAGCATTGGGGATAGTGGCAGATCATCTCCTTGTGTTCCCTGGTGGGTTTGTGGGCTGCCGTGTCCTTGTCGGTTATCCCGGTGGTTGTGGTAGGTTGTTGGGGGTCCATCATTGTAGTCTGGCCTCATCTGTGTTGGTGGGTAGTGGCAGATTTTCTTTTTGTACACCCTGGTGAGTTCATGGGTTTCAGACTGTTTCCTCCGGTCATTCCATGCTTCAGGATGGCTTCGCAGTCATTCGGGTGTCCTTGCATCCTGGTATTTGGTGGTGGTGGTGGTGGAATATCCTCTCCGTCCTCCCCTGGTGGTTTAGTGGGTTGCTTCTGCCATTCTTTCGGCCGTTGGGTCCGAGCACCGGTTTGCACATGCACACTGCGTTCATTGGCCATTACCTCTCTGGAGTGTCATACTGGGAGGAAAGGTAAGTGTTTTTAGGCTTGATTGTGTGAATGGTGATAGGATTGGGTGTCTGGTAGGTAGGGATACAGTTAGAGGGGCAGGATTAATTATTTAATTAATAATATATATATATATATATATATATATATATATATATATATATATATATATGTGTGTATATATATATATATATATATATATATATATATATATATACATTTTATTTTTATATATAGATTTATATGGATATACATGGGAAGGGATATTAATAGGGGATATTCTAGGGTTAGGAAGGGGTTGCAAATGGTAGGAGGTGTGGCTGATGGGTGGCTCAAAGGTGAAGTGTGTGCAGGCAGGGGCATATTTTAAGGTAAGGGGGCAAGGCAATACTAGCGGATGGGAGGAGTAGGGCAGTTGGGCTTATAGAATAGTTTTAATATTGTGTTTCTCTTTTACAGATGGCTAAATTACCAGAGCTAAGGCAGAGATGGCAAGCTATTGTGTACCAAGCGGAGGAGCTGTTCCAGGAGGAGGCAACATCGGAGCTGGTACAGGAACCTGAACAGACCCCGAGTCGGAAGAGGCGATGCACAATGGTGAGAACACCAGCTGGAGTGAAAAAGCAACAGGCATTGCAGCAGGCGGTAGCAGTGGAGACACCGGTTCCCAGTACGTCACAAGATGAAGGTGCATGTAATGGTTTTACTATGACAGTATTGTCGGGGGAGCTAGGGGTTGAAGATTGTGGGGGGAGGGAAGACGACTTGTCAGTTGGGGATTTTGGGGGTGGTGTGCAAGGGATAGAGGAGGCTCAGAGGCAACTAGCACAGGGTGCCAGGTACCCAGTTAGAGATGCGATGGGGGGACGGTTGGTTCCGGGGATAGTTCGGTCTTGGGCTCTGATTTTTGGCTGTGACCTGGAGACTGGTTGGCTACCCAATCTTTGGGGCAGGGGGCAGGAGCAGTTTTCCTGACTCCACACATTCCGGGCTCAGTTAAGGAAAAAAGTTGGAAAGGAGAGTATGTGGATTTGCTTGAGCTGATCAATGCGGAAGGGGTCCAATGGCTAATGGAAGCAGAGTCCTCTAATAGCAAGGACTTGTTGGCGGCGTTAGTGGCATTGGGAAGGCAGAGGGTAGGTAAGCTTTGCCCTAGCACATGGGATAATTGGGTTGTTGGCTTTATTTATTTTGTGGTGGTGCAGCTGGAGAAGGATGGTTCTTTGGCCGTGCCACTTATAGGCTATCTCCTTACCATTCGTGAGGCTCAACGGTTAAGGCCGGGTAATCCATGGCTTTGATATGATCAGCGTTTCCGCAAACGGAAGACTGTGGACCAGTCACTTCATTGGGAGGTACGTCATCCAGATCTATGGTTGGCCACAATGATGGATAGTTATGGAGGCTTTAACAGAAGGTTGAGTGGAGCAGAAACAGCGGGTATGTGTTGGTCATTTAATAGTGGCTCATGTTCATGGTTGGGGTGCAAATTTGCCCACGTTTGTTCAAGATGTGGAGGGGGTCATTCTGCCATTGAATGTGGTCGGCAGGATTTGTCCTGGAACTCTAAATGTTATGGGTCGTGAGGGTGGATTTGGTGGACAAGGCTTCTCGCAGGGCTTTCAACCGGATGGGGGAGGGGTAATTTTCGTGCATCCCAGGGATTTGGACTCAGGTTCTTTAGAGGCAATAGAGGAAGGGATGCCTTTTCCCATTAAGGTGGAGGTCCTCCCGAGTATGCTTCATTGGTTTCCGGGTCTGACCATCAAAAAGGAGATAATACAAGGATTTCAAGGGGGGGGGTTCCTATTAAGCCCACCATGGGAAGGGGTGGGGGAAGTTTAAAGAAATTATGATCTGTTCAAGGTAAAGAGGGCATCTTGGAGGTTTTACTTGCGAAAGAGTGTCGGGCGGGGCAGTTATTGGGTCCTGTTGACAGTCCACCTTTTAGTGTTTACTGGGTGTCACCTTTGGGGTTGGTGCCAAAGAAGCGAGAGGGGGAATTCAGAGTGATACATCACTTGTCGTATCCAGAAAGGAATTCAGTAAATGATTTTATTGCAGAAGAGGATGTTAGGGTGCATTACGCTTCCTTAGATGATGCAGTGAAAGTGATTAGGGAATTTAGAGAGCCATGGTTGGTTTAGGTCGACACTGAGATGGCTTTTCGATTGTTGAATATTAGGAGTGAGGACTGGCCACTACTGGGGATGTGGGTAAGAGATAATTACTACTTTGATAAAGCTATGCTTATGGATTGTTCAGTGGCATGAGCGACTTTTGAGAAGTTCAGTACAGTATTGCATTGGATTTGGCAGCAGAGAGTGGGAACCTCAAAAGGCAGTGCATTATTTAGACAATTTTTTGTTGGTGGGTGAAGGAAGGGTAGGAGCACAGGAGGGGTTGCGGGAATTTATGATTATGTGTGAGGAGTTAGGGGTACCATTGGCTCAGCATAAGATGGAGGGTCCAGCAAGAGCATTAGAATTTCTGGCATTAACAGTTGATGTGGAGTGGGGACTGTTTTGTTTACCCGAGAATAAAATAGAGAGGCATAGGTCGGTGATACGTTTGGTGTTGGGTAAGGATAAGATTCAGATTCATTCAGTTATGAAGTTGCTGGGGCTTTTGAATTTTGCCTGTCGAGCGGTGCACCCAGGGCAAGCTTTTTGCAGGTCAGTGGCGTATTTGCTGAAAGAGGGTCAGAGCAAACACCATTGGGTTAGGGTAACCCAACTGGTGTGGGAGGACTTGGTGTTGTGGAATGGGTTTTTGCAACAATTTAATGAGATATCTTTTTGGCAGTCAGACTGGGTGTGGCAGGAGGAACTTCAGTTGATTACGGACACAGCTGGGAGGGCTGGCATGGGAGCCTATTTCGGGGGTCAGTGGTTTGCGGCTGAATGGCTGTGGGATTAGGAGGAGGTATGGAAGTGGGATGTGGCTTTTCTAGAGTTGATGCCTATATGGGCAGCTTCTGTGGTGTAGAAGGAGCAATTGAGGGACAAACATGTAGTTTTTCACTCTGACAACATGGCTGTAGTAAGGGTATTGTAAAAGAAGACGGCTAAGTCAGATTTGTTATTGTTGGTATTTCGTAAATTGGTTTTGCAGAGCCTCTTAATAAATTTTTCTTTTACAGGAGTGCATGTGCCTGGCGTAAGGAATGAGATTGCTGATAGCTTGTCCCGATTTCAGTTTTGCAGGTTTCGAGGGTTGGTTCCACGGGTGGAGGAGGTGCCAGAAATCCTGCCAGAGGAGGTGTGGAATCTTGGGTTGATGTAGTCAGGCATTTAGTATGGCATTTTTGGGCCCCTTCTACGAGGAAGGCATATAGTAGGGCTCTTTCTGATTTTAATCAGTTTATTTTGCAGCTGCCAGAAGAGGAAGGGTTATGGTCAGAGGAATTACTACTGTGATATGTAGCTCGTGCTTGGAGGTTAGGCAAGGCTTTGCAGATAGTTAAGGTGGATTTGGCTGCAATTAGCATTTTTGCTAAAGTAGCGGGGTTGCAGGATTTCACTAAGCCTTGGACATTAGGGCGTATGTTGAGAGGGTGGGGGAGAGTGGTGGTGGAATGTAGGGATATTCGATGGCTGCTTATGATGGTTATATTGAAAGTTTTGTTGAAAGGGTTAGGTTTGTTGCAAAAGGGGTCTCCGGATTTCTTTATGTGGGGTGCATAATGTACATGGTAATATTTTGGTGCTTTCCGTATTTCGGAGTTGTTAGGCTCATTATGTTGGAAGGATGTCATTATAGGGGAGGATGAGGTTACTATTGCATTAAGGAGGAGTAAGACAGATCAGTTGGGTAGGGGATGTGTGGTGGTGCTTAAAACTGACAGGAATCATTGCATTTGCCCAGTAATGTGGGCAAAAAAATTAATGAAGAGGCGAAAGGGGAGTGTGGATCAGTTGATATTTTGTTCAGTGGATGGGGAGGTGGTGTCGAATAGTAGATTCATAACCTTGGTGAGGAGGGTTTTACATTACATGGGATTTCTGGTGGAGAGATTTGCAGTTCACTCGTTCAGGATAGATAGGGCTTCCGATTTAGCTAGAGAGGGTAGTTCCATTGAATTGATTAAAAGAGTAGGGATGTGGTCTTCAAATGCATTTTTGTCTTATATTAGATACGTTGTGGTCTAATTACTAATTGTTCTTCTTTTCTTTTAGAGAAGCACATTATCATCTTAGGGTATTCATACATCCACTGGGCAGAGAAGCATGCTTTAGTTAGGGATGATGGGGTAAATTTGGGTTTATCACATTTAGGGTGGTCAGTGACTTGAAATGGTGTTAGGGGTCTTAGGTGGGATGGGTTGTTGCATGAATTTGAGAGGGCTAAACTGAAGGTGGGTGGTCCTTGTATACTAGTCATTCATTTAGGGGGCAATGACTTGGGTATTGTTTCTAAAAAACAATTAGTGGACATTATGCTGCAGGATTTGATGAGATTACAGGCACTGCACCCGGGTTTGGAAATTGTGTGGTCAGAGTTGGTTCCTCCTTTGTGTTGGAGGGCTACATATAGCTATAGGGCGATCAAAAGGGTCAGAAAGTGTGTTAATCAAAGGCTGGCTAGGCAATTAAGGATTTTGGGGATGCATACCATTGACCATAGAGATTTTGGGGGTGGAGAGGAGTCTTGGTATCAGATGGATGGAGTACAACTTAATGACATAGGACTGGATCTTTTTAATTTGCATCTGAAGCTCTTTTTAGAGGATTTGATTGTGGCGAGGGTTTAAGAGGGGGAACAGCCTGGGTTCAGGCTGGTGGCAGAGAAGAGTGACAGGATTGTCCTCTTCTGTTCCCCTTCTAAAGAAGGTGGTTATTGGTTAATGGTTTTGGTATGGTGGTGAGGTGATTAGGTATGCTGCCTCTTTATGTGGGTGAGTAGGCACGCTGCCCCGGTAGAGGAGGTATCAGGGTGAGTAGGTACGCTGCCCTGAGGTAAATTTCATCCGGGGTGAGTGGTAATGCTGCCCTGAGATCATCATTGCTGAGGAAGATAACTAATATTGGTTTTATGTGTGTATAAAGTTCATTGTGTAATACAGTTTAATAAAGGTCGTCAAATGTCTTTATGTGTTTGGTGTGGTTATTTAAAGGGGGATGGGATAAATGTAGTTTGGGAAAAACTAAATTGTCCTGGTCCCACGAATAAGGGGGTAAAGGGGTGTGGGGAGGGTACAGTGTAGAAATTAAGGTGAGGATTGTAGTTGGATAGGATAGTGGGATTGTGGTGGTGAAAGGGTTAAGGAGAGAGGGAGATGTAAAACTAAGTGAGGTAGGGGAAGGAGGGACTTCTGACAGGATTAAGTGTTAGGGATTAAATGAAGTAGGCACATTTGGTGTGAGTTGGTGGCCCTCCCACCATCTCTCTTTTTTTTTTTTTTTTTTATTTGTATATGGATTGACGATGTGTGCAATTTCAGGCGGAGGAGAGGGACATGATTGTCCTCTTCTGTTCCCCCTCTAAAGAAAGTGGTTATTGGTTAATGGTTTTGGTATGGTGGTGAGGTGAGTAGGTACGCTGCCTCTTTATGTAGGTGAGTAGGTATGCTGCCCCAGTGGAGGAGGTATCAGGGTGAGTAGGTACACTGCCCTGAAGTAAAGTTCATCCAGGCTGAGTGGTGACACTGCCCTGAGATCATTGTTGCTGAGGAAGATAACTAATGTTGGTTTTATGTGTATAAAGTTCATTGTAGAATACAGTTTAATAAAGGTTGTCAAATGTCTTTATGTATTTGGTGTGGTCATTTAAATGGGGGATGATACAAATGTAGTTTGGGACAAAGTAAGTTGTCCCAGTCATGCGAATAAGGGGGTAAAGGGGTGTGGGGAGGGTATAGCAATAGAAATTAAGGTGAGGATTGTAGTTGGATAGGATAGTGGAATTGCGGTGGTGAAAGGGTTAAGGAGAGGTAGATGTAAAAGGAAGTGAGGTAGGGGGAGGATGCACTTCTGACAGGATTAAGTATTAGGGATTAAAGGAAGTAGACACATTTGGCATGAGTTGGTGGCCCTTCAACCCTCCCCTTTTTTTTTTTTTTTTGTATATGGATGGAAGATTTGGACAATTTGAGGTAGAAAAGAGGGACAGGATCCTCATACTGGTTAATGGTTTTGGTATGGTGGTGAGGTGAGTAGGTATGCTGCCTCTTTATGTTGGTGAGTAGGCATGCTGCCCTGAGGTAAATTTCATCCAGGGTGAGTGGTGATGCTGCCCTGAGATCATCTTTGCTGAGGAAGATAACTAATATTGGTTTTATGTGTATAAAGTTCATTGTATAATACAGTTTAATAAAGGTCGTCAAATGTCTATATGTGTTTGGTGTGTTTATTTAAAGGGGGGATGGGACAAATGTGTTTTTTGTTCTTCATGTTGTTTTATTTTAGAGGGACCCTATATTGATCTACCCTGTTTGAACAGGACACTTTCCATTGATGGTGTATGCAACTGCAATACTAGTGGCATAGTTTATCTTGCCGATTGGATTGTTCTGTGTGCAATTAATTTTACATAGGTGTGTCCACATGACCACTTAGTAAAAGAATTAAAGAGCACTATTATTGAATTAGAACTAAGAATATCAACAATGCTCTATTTAAACATTCCATCACATGTAGTGGTTTTAAAAATTTTCTGTTTGCTGTTTAGGAGCATGTAGTTAGAAGTATAAGTGGGGGTCCTATAAAGACCAACTGGAACAAAGATAAACTATGTGGCAGCTCAGGTTAGGGGCTGACAAAAAACCTGGTATTAATGACTCAGTGAATATTACATGTTTTCTGAAGAATAGAAGACAGAAGATTTTTAAATGAACTGTCTATGTTATGTTATTAGATGTGTGCCTTTAAAATGACTGGATTCCTAGAGCTAGTGCACTTTAAGTAATTGATTGTTTTATGAGGTAATTATTTTGATTTGATAAATAAGGGGATGCTGCTGTATGCATGTTATTTCATTCTGAAGAAGTCTTTTAAGACAAAGGTGATATTAAACTGTTTTTTGCTAGTTGCTGGTGGTTTCCTTCATTGTTTGGTCAGATTGGCGGTTTGGTTTTTATTAGTTTTTGCTGCTTCATCCTTGGGACTGTTGTTTTTCCTAGTTGATGTGTCTTTCCTGTGGATGGCTGGCCTGAAAGAGGACACACTATTGGAGATGTCTGTTCATTCTACACCTGGTACATCTGATTTTCAAGATAAGGACCAACCTGCTTTCCATGTTGGTGTGCACTATGAAAGACATGCAAAAGTCTCTTGAAACTTTGATGGCAAGTCATTATAGAATGACTGGTTTAAGTAAAGTGTCTTCACTTAGTTCAGAAGATGAGAGTGTGGAGACTGTAATTGATAAGATTGCTTCATTATTTCATTCTGAGAATAACAAAATTGCATTTAGTGACATTACTGCAGTCTTAAACTATGATTCAGACCCATTTGATGCCTACAATTTAGATTTAACCTCTACTATGTTTAATGGCAGAGACGTAGAGATGGAAAAAGAGGCTAAAATACTTTTATCTTTGTTGGAAAAACTACTAAAAAACTACAGGATTTTGGTTGTTGAGACTAAGTATTTTGATAAATGCATACAAGCGGGAGTAGTACCTAAGGGTCTGTATTTTTTAAATGCCCTAATGGTGTACTTCCAACTTAGTTCTCCTTTTCTGAATTGGTGTAATTTTTTTTCTAAAACAGGGCATGAATTCTTAAAATTGCTTGTTGGTCACAATAAGAAATTAATTGAGGAGGTATGCAATGGTATTATTAAGACAGGAGCTTCTTTGCAGAATCTTATAAGAAATATACCCTGTTTAAACAAAGACTACTCTGCTTTGCTTTTTTCTATGGAAGAATTTGAGCAAGGTTTAATACAGAGACATCTAAAGAGGTTACAATGGGACATTGATGTATATTCCAACAATACTGCTTTTTCCCATTTCTCAGATGTTAAAAAGGCTATCAGCCCCTTTAAGACACAGAACCAACGTAGGGGTCGCTACAGAAACCAAGGAGCTTCTGGTCTTCTCCCTACTTCCTTTAGTGAAGTTATTAAGACAAGTGGTGATGTCACTTCTGGTTTGAATTTGAATTCTGACTGTTCCACAAGTGAATCACAAGTGAATCGGCTGAAGTTGCTCCTGCCGAGAATGTATTCGATACGAATGATATGTCTGATACTTCTGGTGATGAGCAGGATGGAAATAATGATCCTGGTCAGATTCCAGTTAATGCATAGCAAGTCTCTTTAGACAAGAGACCTGTTTTATGTTAGAACGACACACAGGCGATGTGTCAACAAGAAAGACGTCCACAAGGAACAAGAAAAAGTAACTGCTTTTACTGAACATTCTAATACTGACTTTTTGAATGAAAACATTTATAACTTGTCTTGTTATTCATTTATTTCTAATCAGTTATTTGTTTTAGGGCTTGGTTTTAACTTTGTGCCTAGCAAAAGAATGAATTTAGGACACACATTGTTAAATTTAAAATTGTGGAGATATTTTACTTGAAGGCCTCACCTTGCATTTCACGCAGAAGTAGGCGTGTTGCAAATGATTGACGACCAGGTCTGCATATGTAATGAGCTATGATTGACATAGCATTCTAATCAGAAGTAAAATATCCCCATTAAATTTAGTATGAATTTTTTTACTTGAGTGTGTCAGTGCATAAATGTATTTATTACATACATACACAAACACATTCCCCACCACCACCACAGAAGTATTTTCAGTTACGATCTGAGCCAAAAAGCACATACATACTCAAACATTTCAGAACATTCTGTGTATGTCTCTAGTTAAAACGTAGTACCCGACCGTGACAGATTAGAAATGATGCTGGCAGCTGAATCTTCCAATCTTGAAATCTGCATGTATCTTTTCTTAATCATTGTCCTTTTATTTATTTGTTTGTTTTGTGGTTGTGTAATACTGAAAATAATAATGGTTTTATGAGTGGA
Organism: Protopterus annectens; assembly: GCF_019279795.1. Classification (NCBI taxonomy): domain Eukaryota; kingdom Metazoa; phylum Chordata; order Ceratodontiformes; family Protopteridae; genus Protopterus; species Protopterus annectens. The sequence goes on from NC_056737.1 coordinate 1,471,042,133, forward strand.
ATACATAGGAAGGAGACTTTTGTTAACAGTTATTTGCATTATTTGAGCAACCATCCTGCTTTTATGAAAAGTAACATACCAAAGGGTCAGTTTATTTGTTCTTCACAAATGATTTCTGAATAAGCTGATTTTGAATCAGAAGTCAGCTTTATACAGAATATGTTTTTGGTTAGAGGTTACCCCTCAGGTTTATTTGGCAAACTAGCTAATGGAATTAGAACAAGAAGGGCTACTGATTTTCCACAGATTTTGAAAAATGGTTTTACTACTATTACAAATAAGCCACATGGAGTCACAGGTGTTCACAATTTAAGTTCTAACAACAGTAACACAAATACTTTTGGGACATCTTGTATTTTGGATGTCTGTTGATGCATTTAATGTCAGGTCCATTATTATTAGAAACTGAAACATCTTATGTGGAAATAGTGAATTAATACAAGTTGTAGGTGATAGACCTAATTTTGTATATATAAAACTGACTGTTAAAAAATGTTTACAATTTGACTCCATATATAAAAGTACCCCTGACAACAGCAGACACTGTAAGGGGATGTATAAATGTGATTTTTGTTCTTCATGTTGTTTTATTTTAGAGGGACCCTATATTGATCAACCCTGTTTGAACAGGACACTTTCCATTGATAGTGTATACAACTGCAATTCTAGTGGTATAGTCTATCTTGCTGTTTGTTCTGTGTGCAATGAATTTTATGTAGGTATGTCCACATGACCATTTAGTAAAGGAATTAAAGAGCACTATTATTGTATTAGAACTAAGAATATCAACAATGCTCTATTTAAATATTCTATTACATGTATTGGTTTTAAAAAGTTTCTGTTTGCTGTTTTTGAGCATGTAGTTAGTAATATAGGGGGTCATAATAGGACCAACTGGAAAAAAGTGAAACTATGTGGCAGCTCAGGTTAGGGGCTGACAAAAAAAACGGTATTAATGACTCAGTGAATATTAAATGTCTTCTGAAGAATAGAAGATTGAAGATTTTAAAATGAACTGTCTATGTTATGTTATTAGATGTGTGTCTTTAAAATGACTGTATTCCTTTTGCTAGTACACTTAAGTAATTGATTGTTTTATTAGGTAATTATTTTGATTTGATATATAAGGGGATGCTGCTGTGTACATTTTATTTCATTTTGAAGAAGTCTTTTGAGAAGAAAGTGATATTAAACTGTGTTTTTCGCTAGTTGCTGGTGGTTTCCTTCATTGTTCGGTCAGACTGGTGGTTTGGTTTTTATTAGTTTTTGCTGCTGCTTCATCCTTGGGACTGTTTTTCCAAGTACATAAACCTGTTGCAGGTGTTTGAACAACAAACAAAAGATCGTTATAATATTATTTTTTTTTTATCTTCTGAGCAAAGTTGTCATCTCTGTGATGTATAAGAAATAGCACAGCATTTTAAAAATGACTTCAGTTTAACTGTGTGTTATTTAGAGTACTTTATGAATTTATTTGTAAAAAATTGGAATATTGCATCTCTGACTTTCTTCTGACTTTAAAGCCACAGGATTAATAATGGCACATACGTCTTCCTCACTCACATTGAACGGTACTGTAACAGGAATATCCAAACCATAGAACATGACTGCTTTATGAAAGTACAGTAGAAAACTATAAAAAGGATGAGCCCAGACCCTGTTGAATAGAAAGATAAAACCCTGAATATGGCACAGGTGACCTCAGCTCAATTAGTGGCCTGTTACTGGATGGTCAAAGGTCATGAGGATTGGATGGAGTGGCTGATGCTGAGTTACCTTTCCTTGGGGAAAATGGTTAGTAGGACCCACTGCCTACTACACCACTGAACCTGGCAGAATTACTTAGAGATTGTGGAAAACAGTCAACAGTTTTGCTTGGAAAGGTGACCACGTGCATGCAGCAGAACATTTTTGGCTTCCTAAATCACCAGGGAGACAGATATTTGAGAGAGGGGCCCATAAACATGAAATGATCCACTCTTCACACCAAGTTCTTCTATTCTGGGAAGAAAGGAAAGGGTTTATAAGAATTTTGTTTTGATTAGGTAACAAGTCATAAGGTTATCCACATAGTTTGGTAATAACCAGGTTTGGCTGCTGCATCAAAAGATGAATGGGCCTGCATCCTCGATCCAAGGCTGTACTAACTCATAGAAATTAAAACAAGTGGAAATGGAAACATTGTTAAAAAAAGGACACCACCTTGTTCCCATCCTCAAAGCAAACTACCTGTGATAAACCAATGTTTGATGCACTGAGACATTAAAACACGTAAAAGCAGTTTTACAGACATGACATTTTAAGATCCAAGAAAAATGCATAAGATAAATATTTGAGCTCACAAAGTATTCAGTTTCTCCATTTATTTTTCAATTGCACAACTACTATATAACATTTAAAAAAAACAAACTAGTTATAACTACCCCATCGACTAGCATATACACAGCTTCTTATCACCTATAGAATTATAAAGCATTCATCTGCTTGTCGAGCACTAAATAACTACATTACCAGCTGGTCATTACGATCCAATGACCAAAAAACTCTTGTCTGTCCACAAACCTATCAAATCTGTTGTTCAGTGTCTATACTGGCACCATGTTGCTAAGCCCTGAAGCTACTTACCTGTATACATTAGGTCAATACCCTCTCATCATAACAATTCTGAAACACTTCCTAGCCAAACGATATCTCTGTTCTTGCACAGCCCCAGGATAAACTACATCATACCTTACATAGCCTTACTCTCCCATCTTCTCTCATAACCTTACTTTTATCGATTTCTCTCCCATGGCTTTTTTTTTTAAATCCCTTAAGCCTACTTTTCTCTCACTTCATATCACATTTCCTGTTTGTATTATACAAACTTTCCTTAATTTCTATAAAAATTGGCTAAAATTTCTCTTAATATTAAATCATCATATAACTTGTATAGATTCTTAAACAATGTTTTCATGTTATATCTAATTTGGTATAGTTATTTAAACTGTATTTTTTTTGTATTTTTTTGCTAATTTGGTATAGTTATTTAAACTATACATTATTTTTTGTATTTTTTTGAAGACAGTAAAAATTATTTTTCTTAAAATGTTTTGTAATGCTTTGGAGGTTCTCTTCCCAAGCATCCTCTGAAATCTGGCTCCTAGCCATTTGGACTTTCCCTGTAATCAAATGTCAACCAATAAATCAATAAATCAGTCAATAAATAAATAAATATTATGTATTAGTCTCATTACTAACATTACTGCCTTCTAATTTCATAAGAACTTGACATGGTAAACTGAATTCATTCTTAAAATATTATGATGATTCAAAAAAAATGATAACTAACAAATTCACTTTCAACCAAAGAAACCAAAATGATACAATGTTTCAATATATTTTTAACAAAAGTAGCTTAAAGCAGCTATAGAATTAAACACAAGTGGTGTTCATGAAAAGGAGAAAAAAATAATTAACCACCTTGTAAGTTATACATTTGAAATTCTATAAGTCTATAATATGTATAACTCTCTTTCTCTGTATATAGAATGAGTATATATATACATATATATATATATATATATATGTATATATTTATGTATATATGTATGTATATATGTATATCTATATATATTGAATGACCCAAATGTTAACTTTCATAATCCAAATATCTGGTGCAACGCAAATAACAGAAGACCAGGAACCAAATAAAAAATGCTCCAAACAAGCCTGTATATGAACTCTGTTTATTGCAATAAAACACACCAAGATTAAGCACTTTAATCTTTCACATAGAAGACTTCTTCAGAATAAAGCACACTGATTTGGGATCCATCATTATACCAGTACATGTTACATAATAAATAAAATTGAACCAATGATATGGTCAAAAAAATCACTTGAAAAAATCACATGAACAATATTAATTAAACAAAATATTAATATTCAAACTGACCTAGCTTGTTACAAATAGAAAACTATTATATATTAAATAACTTCAGCATATGTCTAAAAAAACAGGCACAGTAGTGTATATAAAAATGTTAAAATACTTAAAGTTTCATAGATTTTTCTTTCAGGACTGAAAAAATAGTCAATGAATCATTTATACCTGGTGGAAAAGTAGCTGCTAGCCTGAGTTGCCACAACAGCTCTTTTTTACTTAATAAATTCTTCCATCACTCCCCATCAAATTTCTGTCCACTCTATCTAAAATACCAAATTTTAAAACCTATAAGATTGAAACAAGTGAGGGAATGTCTATATAATGTGTTTGTGTCGTCCTTGTTTTTGATGTGATTCATGTGCTCATAGTTTCTGCTTTTCAATGCCCCCTCCATTTTTTCAACATAGAATCAATTGCACATATCACATAGAGCAAGGTATACCACTCTGGTGGTAAAACAATTACTCTTCTTAAATGTAACCTTAGATGCCACCTTATTGGGGTGCTTTAAAAATATTAGTACATTGAGAGCACCACCCACAGAGTGTTGTACCACGACTGCCCTCTTATGGTAAATTCACCTTATTTTCCATAAGTTGTTTAATATTCATGCTAACCTTGCTAATAAAAACTGGTTTGTCTCCCACTGCAGTTAACCCATAATTATTCACCCCAAATATAATCCAGTTCTTTTTTTAATATGTTTTTCATTTCATATGATATAGGATTGTATTGCACTATACGTGCATGCTCGTAAATCTTCGTTTCACCAGGATCTGTAAGGGCTATATTAGTAAAGGGGTGGTTCTCTAAGAGGGGCTTATACTATTGACCCCATACTACATATTCCCCCTCAATAATTTGTTCCTCCATCTGTTTTTGGTAACCCCTTTCTAAAAACAGATCTCTTAATGTAAAAAATTCCTGCCTCACAACATTCAAATCTGAAGTTATGCGAGCAATTCTTGTAGCTTGTCCTTTGACTAAGCTTTTTTTTTTTCTGTGAAAGTGGGTTTTTACTCATATAATGAAGATAAGAATTACAAAAAGTCCTCTTGCAAAATATATTAGCTCTGAAACCTGTAGGTGTATGGAAAATTGCCATGTCCAAATAATGTATACCTCTAGTGCTGTAGCTATAAGTAAATTTCAAAAATGAGGTAGTTTTGTCCAGGTAGTTAATAAAGCTAAAGATATTTTCCACTTTTCCCTTCCACAAAATAAAGATGTCATAAAAAACCTGCAATATAACTGGATGTTGTTCCAAAATTCTTTGTGGAATACATATTTTAATTCCCATCTTAATAATACAATAGTTGCATATATAGGGGCACAGGCAGCCCCCACGGCAATTCCCCTTGTTTATTGGAAATATTGGCCATCAAAGAATACAAATATTATTCTATAGAATAAGTGCCATCATTTGACACACCAGGTTTACTTTGTCATGATTCAATGTGGGACATGCAAAGAGTGTCTCTTCAAATAATTCTAATCCTTCTTTTTTGAGAGCTGGGAATGTGCATAAAGTTAGCATTACCTTGTACTAACACTGTTCATGTTAACCCACCCATAGCTATTCTATTCTCTCTAATCTTTTATCCACCACATGCACTCAATACAGACCCCACCCTAGTAATTTACTATGACTACAGCTAATACACTAATGCTGCTACCCTTAGTACCCCTGCTATTCATTCCTTATCAACTAAGCTACTATGAATATGTACATCATCTTGAAATCCAATACCCAAACTCTCAAACAGACATCAACCCAGCATTTAATAAGTTTATCCACCACATAACCACCCGTCTCCTAATTCTTCGCCCCCCAATAACCATCGCCCGATGAAATGCAGCTACATGAGCTTAATAACCAAAAGCTACGAAAAAATCATAAACAAATTTTTAAGACTCATAAGCAACTTAAAAATTAATCTTATGAAGGATGGAGACACCCACCCCAACCCTGGCCCATCCATAACAGTAGACCCAAGTTCACCATCTAACAACCCAATGTGTACTACCCAGATTGATAGACTTCCAAACTCATTTCTGGTCTGTCATCTCAACAAAAGAAGCGTAAACAACAATATCCATAGCCTACATGGACTCTTAGCTGTTCACTCCCCTGATATCCTCTGCCTCACAGAAACCTGGCTAAAACCAATAAGCAAAGATAACGGAATAACCCCCCCCCCCACACACACACAGTACAACATCCTTAGCCTGGACCGGATCTCCAGGAAAGGTGGCAGGGTAGCTGTACTCTACAAGTCTACCCTAACAATAACAACTGACACCTAACAGCCACCCCAGTTTGGCAATGCAGAAATTCTCATCACCAAACTAATAATAAACAAAAATAAATGCAGATACATTTTCTGCATTTATATTCCACCGAGCAAGAATGATAATACTCTACAAAATATCTTACATTGGCTAGCTTCTAACTATCCCCAGGAAACCATTGTCTTGGGGGACTTTAACATTGATTGGAATACCTGTTCCTCTGAAACTCCCTCCGGCCATTTAAATCTCCACAGGTTTACTAGATCATTGCCACCCCCACCAGATTTAGCAAAAATAAAGTCAAAGATAGTATCCTTGATTGGATACTTATTTACAGCCACCCCCAAAAGCACAAGTCAGGTACATTACCCGGTGATCTAAGTGATCTCTGCCTTACCTATATTGTTAGGCTCAAAGCCGACATTCCCAACCAGCCCACCTACAAAACTATAAGAAACATCAGGAACTTTAACCTTGACAACTTCCAAAATGAACTCAAAGCATGTAATTGGAATGTCTTGAAACAACTCCCATTACAAGAAGCAGTTGATTAGTTCAGTACCAGATTTCTGGCTATCCTTAACCACCATGCTTCTACCTGTTCCATCCATGTAAAAGCCACAGTTGCACCGTGGCTATCTAAATAAACAAAAAACAAAATTAAACTAAGAAACAATGCCTGGGCCACGTGGCACATTACCAAAGCCCCTATGGACCAAGTAAGATACCGGCAGCTAAGGAATCAGAATAAAAAATCTGTCATTCTAGACAAAAAAAATCAGTACACCCTCCTACAACAAAAATATCAGTTAAAACCTCAAATGTTCTGGGCTGGTATTCTTCTCCACCCTGGCCGTTCTGCCACCCCTACCCCATCAGCTGCCCTTGATAAATCCCCTGTAGAAATTTCAAACAGCTTCAAGTCCTTCTTTACTGAAACTCTCCAGTCTCTAGCTACCCATCTCACTCCATCGGACACAAACACCAGCTCTGGCACATCTAGCCCTGATCCACCCAGCACCCAACCCACCTTTAGCTTTCTAGCCGTACCTGCCAACCTGATCTGGACCTTACTCAAAAAGCTAAAAGCTACTACTCTAGCTGCCGACCACCTCCCAGCTGAATATCTTCAAAAAGCAGCTGATGCCATAGCACTTCCTATTTCTATTATTATCAACAGATCTATCTCGGAAGGATCCATCCTAGCAATATGGAAAATATCAGATGTTATACCTCTCCATAAAGGAGGAAGTTCCACATAATTATCTAACTTTAGACCTATAGCCATTCTTTCACCACTAGCTAAAATCATGGAAAGATGCATACACAAACAAATCATGCACTTTCTTATTCAAAACGGAAAGCTCACCGACTCTCAGCATGGCTTTAGGCCATTCACAGTACCACCATGGCTCTTCTGACTTACCACCATGTCTCTTCTGTCTTTCTTTAATGTCATCAGTCTTCATCGTAACAACAACAAACTATCTGCAGCACTCTTCCTAGATCTCTCAAAAGCTTTCGATATGGTCAGCTTTTTGATAGGGTTGAGGGTTGCTTTAATGGTTAAGATGTTTACCTGATATACATAAGGTACAGGGCTTGATTCTCAGCTCTGAGGGAAACTGACTAGGCTTAAAATGATCTACAAGGGCAACTAGCCTAGCATTTACCTATGAACCTATGAACCATCAGCTACTGTTCAAGACCCTACAAACCATCGGTTTAGACTGACATGCAATACAATGGCTTCACTCCTACCTAAACTGTAGACAGCAGGCTGTCTTATGGCAGAGCAAGCTGTCATCCCAACTTCCTCTAACCCTAGGTGTCCCACAAGAGTCCATACTAGATCCCCTTCTTTTCTCTATTTTATCAGTGATTTGCACACCACCATTCCAGGAGCCACTTGCATCCAATACGCAGATGACTCAATGCTAATATGCTCCGCCTCCTCTCCTACACAACTTCTATCCCTCAACCAGACCACTTTCAGCACGGTAGAAGCATGGCTAGCTAATCATCGCCTGGCTCTAAATCCTAATAAAACCAAGCTACTACTTTTCTGCACTAACCATAGAATTTCTCCTCCTTCCTTAAACATCAAATTTAACAATGACACCATTATCTCCCCTGATGACCATACAAAGCTTCTAGATGTAATAATAGACAACAACCTTAAATTTGATAAACATGTAAATCACACTATTAAGTCCTTCAATAAAAAAATGGCTCCCTGTACAGAGCCAAACCTTTCCTCACTTCCCTAACTATGGTAGCTATTGCAAGATCACATCTCCTCTCTACCCCTGTGTATGCCTCCCCTGTACTCACCAACCTATCTAAAACCGGTCTCAACAAATTATCAGGAAGTTACAATCATATAGCTAGATTCACTACTGGCATGGCTTTTAAGACCCTCCATTGCCAGAACCTCAAAGCACTTGCATGGCTAGAGTATCCTACCCTTTTACAGTTCAACCAGCTTATAGTAGCACATAAAATACTCCATCAACCTGATAATACCCCTGCCCTCAAAAATATTCTCACCCCTCATAGTACCCCCAGGCCATTACTCTCAGCTGATAAACTATTGATACTGACCCAAAAATCCAATTCTGCAGGCGATGCTATATTTGCCAACTCAACCGGTAAATCTGGAATCTACTCCCTACTACCATTACCAAGGAAACCTCACTACCCCTACTTAAAAGAGAACTCAAAAAATACCTCACATCTCATTGGCTGTGCTCTTGTTCTAAACCTGACTAGCAACGTCACTAATATATGTCTTGCTACCCAACCTGCTGTTTGGCCAAGTATCTATGCCTCATAGCATTTGAATGTCTAAGCATAGTGAATTACAAAATCTGATTGTATTCTATGTTCACATTTTCTAATACGTCTCTGCCAATCAGATGTAAGTCTGTATATTGTGTATATTGATATCTGCCTGTATTTTTTGTCTATATTTTTCTAAACATGTCTGCCTGAGTTTAGCACTCAGTGATGTATGTACTGTCTCTTTTGATATGTGGAGCTTTTCTCCCCGGACCTCTACTGCAAATGGACATATATCCAGTTGGACTATCCCGGTGAACAAATGTAAAATAAATAAATAAAATAAATTAACAGTTGATACTTCTGATAACAGGAAAAATACTCTTTTGAAGTATTCCTTTGTTTTTTCTTGTCACTCAGAGAAAGACAGAAGAGAGAGAGAGAGAGAGAGAGAGAGAGACTAGCGCTTTGTTTAGAAAATCCTTTCTATTTAAACATTACTAAAAGAACACTGTTGCACTACTGTGCATACTAATAAACAATATTTAATTACCACTGTTGTTGTTGCATTATGCACATTGAGGGCCCAGTTCCAAAATACTTGCTCTCAGTTTAAGTGACTTACTTTTTGTATAACTCTTCCCTGATTCTGTAACACTTTTCTCTGTGTAATTGACTTTCTTCAGTGTTATACCTATGTATAAACAGGCTTACAGAAAGGCCCAGATTCCAAAAGACTTGCTGTCAGAGTAGGTCACTTCAATTTTCTGATTTACTCTGAGGGCAAGATTTTTGGAATCCGGCCATGGATAGGAGTACTCAAGGCTAAACACAAAAGCAAGTTTATTATAACACCCTTTTGGATTTAGAAAAAAATATATATTTAATTTGAGCATTAAATTGCCATGGATGCTCTTATGTTCATTTTTTCGGTTTGTTTTTCATTTATCATTCTATTTTTTCTGACAGTGTTGCTAACTTAATGGAGCAAGACAGGGCAAAATACAGAAAATTACAGCAGCTCCTGCTTTTGTTTTCTGTCTTGCAAGTGGCAATGGGTTATGAGAACTAACTAGTCCCAGCAGACATCACAATGGAAGGAATTCTCCCTCAGTATCTCCCATGTACTTGCAAACACTGCAGCAACTCCCACTCCCAGCTTTGATCCATGCATAGTTATATGACTGCTTGCTAAGCCCACCTTGAATAACTCCAGTACATTTCAGTCTCTTAGCATCTGCTCACTGCAAGACACTGTGCATTTCACAATAAAGATCTCATGATGATTATTATTATTATTATTATTATTATTATTATTATTATTATTATTATTATTATTATTTTAATTTCCATTCATTATAAACTCTCAATCTTCAAAGCCACACTGCATGAAATGCATAACTCATCTTTATCATAAAGTGTATTTTCACTGCAAGGTGCTGCATAATTTTTAACTAACTGTACATACTTAAGGTGTTAATATTTTCTGGATTTGTTATGATTGATCACTTCCAGGTTAGTTCAAACATAAATAACTGAAACTAAAACAGCTACCATTAAGTTTAGTCATATACCCAAAATATCACTATTTGTAGATTGTTATACAACCATTTTTTTGTTTGGCAAGCCCATTGCACATCCTAATGTGGAGGATGTACATTGATGCTACAGATTTAAATATGTTCTAAGAAGACACATAATCTCAACGAAAATGAAAAAGTATTAAAAACCAAAACAAAAAACTCTCTTCTCCCTTCTCTGACTTTTAACAAAACAAAAATAAAAAAACACGAAGTACAGCATCAGTGATAAACCAAGTTGCAATATAATAGCGTAAACATATGCTGGTCTTTCTGTTATAGAGTACATAATTGCTGGACAAGTAATTATGTTTTATTGCTTTCTTTTGTTCAATTAAACCTTGAAATTTTATTTCTCAATTTTTTTGAATGCATAAACATTAATGTCCTAGACAATTTTCCTACAAAGTTGTGATATCTGGTACCTGTTTCAAATTACTTGTATAGTGACAGCAGTTTTAAAACAATCTTTCCTCCGATATCTGCATTTAGGTGCAAGAATTGCCATATCAGTAACTGAAGTCAAAATGAATGTTATAAGTCAGGTATTACTATATTTTTTTCAATTGCAAGGTTTAAAAGATTGCTTTATTTATTTAATATTCGTTTACCAGGAAAGTCTGACTAGGAACACAGCCAATTTTCAGTGGAGGCCCAAGGAGAAATGCTCCAGATGCATGACTTTGTAAACCAGGGTACTCAGAGAAAATCCACACGAACGTAAGGAAGACATACAATGCAGACTCCACACAGAAAGCACTCCAGCCGAGAATCGAACAGGAGAGCTTCTTACTGTGAGGCGACAACACTACCACTGTACCACTACACCATCTAATTCGATTAGCTATTGCTTACACAAAGTAAATCACCATTCTGCAATGTGACACCTTTTATATTACATCATGTGCTACATGTAAACTGCATGTAGTCTAGGGTGGATGCAAGGGTGCCCGCAGGCAGGTTCAAGGCACCCCCCACTGGATTTTGATTTACGTTATCTGTGATTTGTTGAAATCGGAAAATGTACTGGCAAACCTGTACATTTCTCCATTTCACAAAAACACCTAAAACCAAATGCACTGCAAATGGCCTGGAAAAAACAGCAATCTATACATGGAGAATAATTAGCACTTATTTTCCATGTGTAGATTGCTGTTTTTTCCAGGCCGTTTCCAGCAAGTTCTCATATTTATCCATTTCAAAACTACATTCGGAGGAGATGTATTGGAGGTTGCAGTCTCATCATCCATATGAAGACCCTCAATTCCTCCTCAAACTGCATCTTCAACCGTTAACAGTCACAGACTGACTGCGGTAGAGTTTTGATGTGGGCAGCAGATGGATTGCTATCCAGAAGATTTCTGAGACTAAAAAGAGTAAGAGTGAGAGTGTCCTGACGTCTGAGTCATGTGGTGTGACTGGCGTGTAGTGCAGCAGCAGCAGATAGTTATGTAGAAGAACTGAACAGGTAGGATGATCTGGAGTCAGAGACAACAAGAAAGAAGATCCAAGGTATTTTTTTTTTTTTACATTGAATGGCAGTTTCCAGCTTGGCACCAAAACGTGAAAGCAGCACACTTGAGACTGACAGTGTCCAGTAGTTTCCCCTAGTGGACTAGTGCCCTCTCCATTCCCATTCCAATGACCATACTGCTGTAGGTGCACACAGTTCCTGAGGCTAACAGCTTCTTTGCCACATCCATGATGCAATACCAGGCCCAAACGCCCATATTAGTTAATTTCAACTTGTCATATGGCCTCCTGTTGGCCTTCCACAGACATCTTTTATTTCCGAAAATGTGTATTAATTCACATTGGTCTTATTCCGTCAATGCCTTAGGTTAATAGAATTAATATTTTAAGCGTCCCTGATTATTTCTGGATTTGTCCCTGTTTCTGTTGAGATTTGTCTCTGATTCATTGAGAGCTATGAGTACGTACATAATGCTGTATTTAAATACAAGTATTTGCCAGTCAGGTTCTGTACTGCACTACACACAGGCAGAGGGACGCTCCATTAGTACATGACTTGCCACCACTTTCAGCAATGATCACTGTTCATTTTAAGTTCGAGGGGTGCAAGGTATTATGTTAAAGACCCTTGGCACAGCAGACTTCAAATTTCAGGTGGACATGCTTCTGGGGTGAAAATATAATGTATACATTTGCAGAAAGCAAACCCACTACTTTCATAGCTCTGCCTTTTATCTCCAGAATCAGGAACAAATCCAGAAATAATCAGGGGCAGTTTTTTTTAAATATTAGTACTGCTACCATAAGAAGCTCACTTTTTGAAATGTACTAACTTGAGAATCTGACAGGATAAGAGAAATGGAATTAATGTGTGTTGATTACTTCAGTTATTGCTATTGTCCTAGTCCCCTTCAATAAACACATCACATCAAATGACATTTGACGACATTTATTAAACTTCTATAAACATTAATTTTTAACCAATAGTTATTAATTTCAACCAAAAACATGACACAGGTGATACTAACATCCATGGAAAGAAAACATAAAATATATAACCATAAGAGCAGCGTAACCACTCACCCTTGATAAGCAGCATCCCCCACTTGCTCACTTATCCTCACACTTACTAGGCAGAGTTACCCCACTCACCTTCAATTTATTGAATTACACCTCCAACCAAATAAGCAGCTCTGCTTGCTTATTTCCTTACCAAGCAGTGCAACCGCTCACTTTTCTTCCCAACTTATTGAATTGAATATCCAACACCAGAGGGGGAACAGAAGAGCGCAAGCCTGCCCCTCTTCTCCACTCACCAGCCTGACCAGGCTGTTCCCCCTCTCTCCGACCAAACTTCCATCACCTAACCACCATTAGAATATTAGGCCAAACATCATTCAGTGTACCCCTTCCTCTGTAACCAAGCTGGATAAGCATCATCACCACCTAACCCTATCACATCACTAACTACCAATTACCTAAACAGCCGAAACAAACCACTGACCTCTCACATATGCTAAAATAGCAAACCATAACCTCATAGCCTAGCATGACTACTGCACCTGACCAAAATAAACCCTACCTTGTAACCAATGGAAACCTTGCAATGATTACCAGGGCCTTACCAGCCAGTGGACCAGAAATTCTAAACCCACTGCCACTGAAACCATGTAGAGCAAATGCATACCATCATGCCACATTGCAACCCCATTTTACTACCCCAATGATAGTAATAAGCAAATGCAATCTCTTTAGTCTTCCCACAACCTAACCCCATTAACAGCATAATGCCAAACATAACTCAGTGTACCACTGTAACCCAAACATAACTGAGTGTACCACTGTAACCCAGCCATCACCTCCCAACTATGACATATCAGAAAATTATTCAGTTACCTAAACAGCTAAAAGCAAATCACTGCTCCCTTGCCCAGGATAAAACAACAACCATAAACTCATAACCTAGCACACCCATCCTCAAATACCCAACTACCATCCTACAAAAATTTCATAATAACTCTTGGTAATTACTATCCAACTAATCAACCAAACACTTAGTCCACTGCCCCTTGAAACCATGAAAAGGCCACTGCATACCCTTACTTCAGATTGCAATAACCATATGAAATCTCTTTTAAAATTCCACTCTATAAAATGTCACAGCATTGCATACTCATCCTGGCATGATGCCCAATACCCTTATAAAAACAACATCTTGCATCCAAAACATCTTGTTAAGGAGTTCAAGCCCATGAAAAGACCACACTAATCACAGACCAGTGAAATTCTATTTACAAACCACCACCCCTCGCAAGCCACTTAACTTGACAGTGCCAATATCCGCTAACCTTCACACTAACAAATCTACCATAAACATTCCATCATATGCACCAGTGGTCAAAATTTAAAAACTTAACCTTAACACTCCTACCACTGTAGCAATCACCCTTAAATCCTCCTTACCCAACAAGATTGCCCCACCTTGTTCACATGCCCAACGAATAAACTCAAACTCCATCCCACCAATCTCCTATCCCAACAACCGCAACGCAATTAGGGCCAACTCACAACACCCCTACCCTATGACCCCTGCAACATGCATATAACTCCATAACCTAACACCCTCTGCTAGCAAAATTGGAACCAATGTCAAAGTCTCATATCCCTCCTTCAAATGTCTTACCCTGATCGTACTAACCTACTCATCCGCTATTCCTACCTCACCATAACTTCAGAAACATGCCCTTCCTTATGAAAAGGAACTAGTCCTACAAACTGACCCCCACACTCCTTGCTTCAATAAAAGTCCATAAGAAAAACCCATCTATTACCCACCTAACAAATTCAGGCTGTTACAAATATCCAACACACCTTTCTCATCTATCGCATGTACCTCCATATACCTACACACCCACTGAGCATATATAAACCACCTGCCACCTACCAACATAAACCCATCCCTTGTAACTAAATGATACTGACAAGGGAAAGGCCGTATCCTACTGCAACAAGCCTCCATGCTTAACGTGAACTCTACCCCAAGGGAAATTAACACTCCAAGAACCCCTAACCTGATAAGGACTAAACAACCTTATTCATTAGGACAATACCCCATTTGAGGATGGGCCCCAAACTCACCATAATTAACCTTAACGCCAGCTTCACTAATCCCCCCGACATATATCCTCCTTACCGGTCCCCACAACACTCACATGCCGCACCCACCCACTCCAAATGAAGAGGTAGAACTGTATCACCACCTGTGAGCACAATCTGTGCATCTCCATCAGTCATAAACAAACTACAGCAACATCCATCACCTGGTATGACCACATCCTTCACACCGTCAGCTGATATGACCTCTGCACTGAACTATCTGTGACTGCAATTGCATAACACTCCAACTGGTGAAAGACCCATCATAGCACCGCCATTCTGCACCTTGCCCTTTGTGACCTCATTGTGCATCACTCTGGTGACCAGAACTGCAACTGCCACCATCACCTTGCAGATCTTCTTTGTTCTGGCCATCAACCAAGGTCCACTGTGTGCCTCCCCATCTAAAAATAAAAAAAGAGAGAAAAACAATACATTCTCTCAACATACATGCAACCAACAAGTCTCAATGACAGTATTAAGCACTATCAGATACCTACCCCATTGACCAACTGCCCAGTTACTACACCTGCCTACAAATGAACTCTCCCTCCAAGCAATTATCATGATGACAGTAAATAATCATTCCCAATCTACTGCCAGTGTGAACTGATTATCCACTGATAACTAACTAAATACTGCATGCAGCTTGGCATTCCGCAGTATATCCATGTGAAAGTCCTGTTGTACAAAATTCTCTCCCTCTTATTAATCACCATACCTTTAAATGCTCTTCAGTGATGGGCCCTTACCTACTCAAACATTACATCGCAAATCGTAGCACTGCCGTAATCTCACCAATGAAAAGGGGGTGAAGATGGCCACACTGTCACCAAGTGCCTGAAGTACCCCCCCACATACACACAGTAATGGCAAAATGTTTGCACCAGCCTGGATTTACTGAGGGGTAGCAAAATTAACTGAAGGGTATAAAGTCTGAAACTTAAGCGTCTTTTTTTTTTTTTTTTTTTTAACGAGTTGCCACCAAATTGCTTGCCCATGACAACTGAATGAAAACAGGAAAAATCTGAAGAATTGAAAGGTATGGCCTATCTGTCCTATAATTGTTTTCTTTTTTTTATTTTATTTATTCCCTATTGGATGGACGAAATGGCAAGCCTGCATTAGTTACCCCTCATGACCTTCCAGCCATGTGAAAAAGGGCCCCTATGGCACCATCAAGGTGCGAAAGGCACCCGTGACCAACTTGCAACCCACGAAACACTCGCAGCTGAACTGACCTCAGGACATCTCCAAAGTGTCTGAGCATATTACGCAACCTTTCAAAGCGAAAAGCCTGAACCAAACCCCAATAAACTGAATCAAGCATCAGAATAGCTTCTCCAACATCCACCAGTCTGAAAACGTGGAACTATTGCCCTAAATCTCTAACGGCAGGCAGTTTGAAGCACGAAGGCATGAAAGCCTGAATATAAATGTCAGACCCATTTGCCACTGCAAGCCCCCATGTAAAAAACATTCTCCATGCCAGGAAAGAGCACCCATTACAAACAACTACCAAGTATTGCACTAGAACCATCATTCAACCCTCCCCTTCTTGCAGAGTTCATCACATCTAATCATATCCCTACACACCAAGCCTAACAAAAGGGAAGACAACTACACAAATAGAGCCAACTAGAAAACCTCTGCCCATCACTTAGGAGGGGAGGGAACAAAGACCCAATCAACGGAGATCGAAATTAAATATTGCTTCTATAAACTCAAAAGTTGCTAACTTAAAAGGATTTCTCACAACATACATATTCTGTAGGTTACAAAGTCTAAAACACTAATGTACATCATTTTTGAGTCACTTAAATCCTCAGATACTCAGTGAATTACCAGAAAATTGTATATTTAAATCCTCAGATACCCAGTGAATTACCAAAAAATTGTACATTTAAACAGAAAAGATTAGCAATATAAGGGGGCAAAACACACCTGAGGCCATTACGACCATGTAGCTGCTAGAAGTGTGACGACATGCTAATAGCCTTTCAAGGTAAAAATTAAACCTATATGACCACCCACACTCAGCATCACATGTAACAGCCAAGAACACCTGACCTACCCAGTCCCGATCACATCATGGAAACCACACAGTGAAGAAAACAGCTGGACAAAGGCTCAAACTAACAGTACTGCAGTGCCCTAATATAAGCTCAATCTGAGCATTTACCAAACCAAAAGAACAACCGGTTTTCCATAGCAGGTAAACTCTGAGTACGCAATCTGGGCCCCAACATGTACATAATTGCTAAATTCCATCTCCAAAGAAAAACACTCATTATAAACAGACCAAGACATGAAGCAACAACCGGGGTACCTTCTGTAACGCATAGAGGTATGGGGTCAGTGACACTAAAACCAGCAATGCTCATGGCCACTTACCAGTGTTATAAGAACCAAAGGAACCCAGCCATGCAACTACAACCCCCCATCATTAAATACAGGAGGAGACTTCTGTTTACGTGTTGTGAGATCAGCACCTAAGAACTATGCTTCAAACCTTTTACTGCTTTTGCATATACATGATGAATGCCAATATCGCCCTGAGAACTCATTCTTGAATCAAAGGGGAAACACTTGGACCAAGCGTCACAATATATATCTAAATATATATATATATATATATATATATATATATATATATATATAAAAACGTATACCTTAATACTCTATAGTCTTGGAGATGTAAAGTGGTGTACAAAAAATCATTGCTATGTAACGAGAGTCATAACAAAGACAACCCCCCTTTCCATCAAGTTAGCTTCTGCTCTCCTTTTGAGGAGCTCAACACACATCATGTTTTAGTCTGTACATAAGCTGGGAAAGACATCTGTATACATAATAAAAAAAAAAAAAAAAAAAAGAAAGAAAAATGCAGTGACCACATATTGAGCACCCCCAACCTGAGAATCTGCAAGACTTTCAACAGATCTTGAAGTGCAGCAATGGCACGAAATACCAACTTGAGCAGAATTGGCTTCCTTCAACCCTTCGCTTCCATAAAATCTAAAACATGGTTGGTGTTCTGCATAGAAATACCTGCAGTTTAAGACAGGTGAAAAACTTCATGACAGCAAGAGTGTTTTTTTTTATAACATACTGCTATCAGAACTACATAATTACTCTAAAGCAGTCAGTTCACAGTGGGTGACACCAGCAGTGCCATATTTCAGTTAACCCCACGTTCATACCAACTACCCCATGTATGCACAGACTACAGCATTACCTCAGGTAAGCCTCACACTCTGAGCTTGAAGCCCACAAAAAGAAATTCATGGTTCTCTTAGCCTCTCTGACTGCTGAAATTCCATACAAACACCCTCACCACTAACGAATGCTAATGCCAACCTCTCCAACTGCAGAAAAGGACAAACCGTTCTGGGGGAAAAAAATGAAGCTGCACCGGTAACTGGGATCATACAAATAAGAGGAAAATAATTCACTACAGAAATGAAAACGTGAAATAGAAACACATTCAATTTAGTTGGAGAGAGGCGGCTTGTGTAAGACTACGGAGCCTAACCAGAGAGCTACCAGATCACAATCAAACTGGCAGAACCAATCCCAAACACTTAAATCACTTGAAACATGTAGCTTATGATTCCATATATATATATATATATATATATATATATATATATATATATATATATATATATATGTAAATAAAATTTGGTGACCACCTGCCCACACACCTAGGATTAAAACTGTATGGATCTCTAACCCCCTGGCCTGAGAATTCAAAGCACAAAAAAATAAATAAATAATATATACCACAGACGACCTGCCACCAACCAGTACCCAGAGGTCTACCTTTTCTCCTGTTATACCTGCAGGTCGTCATGGGTGTAAACTGTCTTAGCAAGTTCACACCAAAAATGTGACTCCTACCCAGTTGCACTTGCCTAAAACCATTTAAGCCCTTCCCTACCCTTACCTAATTTCCTCCCATACATCCCTCCCTCCCATTTAACTCTATCCTCCCCTTGTCCTCTTAATTCCTGCTACTCTAATTATCTAATCCCACTTGAAGATGTCCCAGTACAAAACAGTCTGTTCCAAACCTCATTTATTAAGTGTAATTCATTAACTTTTTTCTTCCAAAATTGACAGTTTTAACAGGGATTATGATGAAGGGCAAAATTTGGGCCAAATCCAGCATAATTTTAACATATGGTAGGTCTTAGAATGCAGAGTTCCCCAGTCCCAAACAGTAGGCGATGGGGGATGTCTGGATGTCTGCATAAAATGTTAGTTTTCATTTTAATCTGTAATACAGATAGCTACAAATGCGTTAAGCCTCTAATAGCATATATCATGCTTTGGACTCCCAGACATTTATATTTTTGGTGTTTTTATTCATGAAAGTCAGAGCTGAAATAAGAACAAGTTTCAGTGGAGATTAGAGCCATACTTTTCAACATATTCATAAATAACCGGCTGAACAGACCAGTCTAAGCAACTAGAAGGCATTTTTTCTGACCAATTGACTTGCAGGCATTTACATAGCTTTACTTTCAAGTTCATTCTGATTTTTTTCCATATTCCAGTTATGAATGCTTCACATCTTTGCATATTGCATATTTGCTGTCTTTGTTATTTGTATTTTTTGAAAGTGATTTACACTAAATGTATTACTGCCAACTGCCAAGTTATATAACGTAAAAGCCTTGCAAGTAGTTTATCCTGATTTTTTTTTTTTTTGTTGTTTGTTTGTGTGAGGATGTGTTTAGTTGTTTACCCTTTAACCTTTCAGTTTTACTAATATAATACCTTATATATTTAAGGAATGCCAATGCATTATAGCAATTATGAATTGTATTTCATTCATTAATACTGCGTAAACAGTAGAGAGTGTGTTACAGCTGGGCTGCACCTTTCAGAAATATTCTTTTTTTAATTGGGGTGAATATGGAAACCAGCAATTTAGAGCACATTAGCAATGAAGGAAGACCTCATTGGCAGCTAATTTGTGTGTCTCACAGCTATGGTGGTGGTGCTGTCTGTGTTTATGTGTGTGTGTGTGTGTGTGTGTGTGTGTGTGTGTGTGTGTGTGTGTGTGTGTGTGTGTGTGTGTGTGTGTGAGTGTATGTGTCTACGAGAGTGATTGAAAAAGGAAAAGTTGTGTGTGTTTATGTTGCTGTCTGCCTGCGTCCCTATGAATGAAAGTGTGCATGTGTGTGTGTGTGTGTGTGTGTGTTTGTGTGTGTGTGTGTGTGTGTGTGTGTGTGTGTGTGTGTGTGTGTGTGTGTGTGTGGGTGTCTGTGTGTGCGTGTGAGAGAGAGTGTGTGTGAGAGAGAATGTGTGTGAGAGAGAGTGTGTATGAGGAAGGCAGCATACCTCTCAGCTATCCAGATCTTTGCAGAATGCCCAGATTTTTGCGCCATATTCCTCCTAAAAAACTGAAGTTGCACAATAGTGACAAACATTTGAGTTGTAGCTAACATATCCTTTAGAAAAATGCATACTAACACAAATCCTGTTATTCTAGTAATTTTATAAGTTCATGAGAGCAATTTTTAAAATATGTCCCTGTTTATTTTGAACTTTTGATTTCTTGCACTAAGAGGCTGAGGTGTGTGTGTGTGTGTGTGTGTGTGTGTGTGTGTGTGTGTGTGTGTGTGTGTGTGTGTGTGTGTGTGTGTGTGAGAGAGAGAGAGAGAGTGAAATGCCCTAGTTAGAGTTAGCAGGTAGAATTGATTTTCAAGTGGAGAGAAAACAGCTGAGCCAAGTCACCACGGCTTATAGAAATCCACTTTAATAGAACAATCACACAGAGCGTAAACGCTTTCACGATCACACTGATCGTCTTCATCAGACTAAAAACACTTGATGATACACTTGCTTTTAAGCACATACTTAAATTAAACCATCAATCAATCAATTATATATTCAATCATCTCATTTGCAACAATATGAAAAGTATATATATATATATATATATATATATATATATAAATATATGTCCTGTAATAAAAGAACAAATACAAAATACATAAGCTTAACACATTACTGTCTAAGTGTCCTTGCTTTTAAGAAGGGTTTTAAGGAGACAGCTTCATTAATTCCTGGTGGTGTATGTGCATTTAACCTAAGAATCCATCTTTGTTCTGCAACTTCAGTTCAATTTTTCATATCTCCACCCTTCACTCCTTCTTGTAAAATCTCCAAAACTATGAATTTAAAATAATGTGAGTTACCTTCCACCTCTATATGTTTAAATAGGGGATTTGTTTCCTTTTTATTTAGAATATCTCTATAATGCTCCTGTATGCATTCTTTTAACATACGATTCGTCTTCCCTATATAATAAGCATTACAAATTATGCAAAATGCAAAATATACTGTATTTTTTGTCCTACAATCAGCGTAATATCTGGCTTGCAACTCAAAATGTAAATTTGGATGAACAAAGGTCATGCAAGAATATATATACTTGCAGGATGAACAATTCCTGCAAGTATAATTCCTATTCTCGGAGAAATACTGTTCAGCTTATCATTCCTGGTACCATAGCAAAGTTAATGCTTTAGGGACTTCTTGTTTTTGAAATCAGAGTTAGGTGTATCATCTAAGAGACCATCTAAATAGTTTGTAGTTTTTAAAATATTCCAGATTCTTTTAAAGACATCACAAAAATACTAATGTCACTACTATATGTGAGGGGAAAGAAGTTTGTTATTACCCCTATTACTCACATGTGGCATGTTGTTTTCTCTAATAAGCTCTATCGCTAGTATTTCTTTCTCTAGTGAGCTCTAACACACAGTTGTCAAACATACTCTTAGGGTATCCTCTCTCCAGAAACTCCACTCTCAGATTATCCAGTTCTAACTTAAGTTGTAATTAATCATTGTATAGTCTCATCACTCTAAGGATTTGCCCTTTCACTACATTATTCCCAATAAACTTCGGGTGCGTACTGCCCCTATGCAACAGGGCATTCCTTCTAGTGGGTTTCTTATGAATACTTGATTGAATTCCTAGCACATCAGATTTCTTCAGTTTAACATCTAGGAAATCTATTTCTTCTAGTGAAATGTTGCTAGTAAATTTCAGAAAGGGGGTGGTACTATACAAATATTCCATAAATAAATCACACTCATTCTGTGTGCCCCTCCACAGAAAAAACATATCGTCCAGAAACTGGGTATACCAGATCAAGTTTTTCTTATATTCTTCTTTATCCAAAAAAGAGTTACATTCCCATTCTACCAACGCAAGATTGGCGTAGCTATTGGCACATGAAGTGCCCATCACTACGTCAATCTTCTGAAGGTAAAACTCATCTCTAAAACTGAACACATTATTCTCTAAGATAATCTCCAACAATAAACATAACAGATTAATTCTGTCATTAGTATAGAAGTGCTTTGAGTTCAAAAAACTTCTGATAGTCTCAATCCCCCAAGTATTAGGGATGACCGTAAACAATGAAACAATGTCTAATGTGACAAAAAATATCGACCAACAATACCTTTAGTCTCATTATACAACATTTCCAAAAACATTCTAGTGTCCAACACACTATTACAAGTCTCCAACACGGGATGTAAGCATTTTTCTACATAAATTGACAAGGGCTCAGTTGCCCATCCTTTGCAAGATACAATAGGTCTCATAGGCAGAGTCCTCATATCCATGTGTACTTTAGGTAACCCATATATGATGGGATACAAAGGAATCTCAGTAGTGAAGTATTTAAACAATTCTTCAGAAATCATCCCACCAATTAAAAGATCATACAACATGACAGAAATTCTATCTGTTATTCCCTTGGCCTGTGTGCGAGTTATTTGTTTGATAAGTATCCTCTTCATTCAATAACAACTGCATCTGAGCAATATAGATCTTTATCAAGCACAACAACCCCTCCCCCTTTATCGGCAGGCCTTATCACAATAGATTGTAGAGACTTCAACTCAAATAATGCATTATGCAAGTATATGTCATTTTGATGACCATCTTAAAAGACTTTCACATCTTCCATTGAATTAATTAGGGTTATAGCTTTCAAGAGCATATTTCTTTATTCAGACCATGTTTTTCTGTTTTATGCATCGACTGAACAGTTCAAAAATTCTTACAGGACACCAGTCTTATATAGTGGCAAGGTACGATTCATAAAGAAAGTGTTTTTGAAGAAGAGTAGTGATTTCATGCCACAATTTGAAATGTAGATATCACTTTATACAGTTTGTTTTTCATTGTCCAAGTTTATGTGCATGGACTATGCCAACAATTTACAACAATTTTCTAAATAATGAGTTTCAAAACATTGCATTGTCTAGTAAATGCTATAATGCTTGGACTAAAATACTAACCACTTTCAGTTACATTTTAAATACTAGTCCACTAACTTCTTTGAAAGTAATCTGAACCATCAACTAAAGCAAATTAGATTCCTGTCATAATGCAGATACTGATTTTTTGAAAATGCCATCTTTTGAAACTTGACTTTTGACTGATAAATACAACATAGATAAGACTAACACATACATTAGTATGCTGAGTCACATATTAAATTACTAGTACATTAATTTTATTTATTCTGTCCCTTAACTTGAGTCCCTTCTAACACTCATTCTGTAATATGATTGTATCTTGATTTAGGCATATATCTTTCCCATAAATAGTAGAAAATATCAAAGTTATATGTTGTTGTTGTGTCTTTTGGCTTTTCCCGGTTAGGGGTTGCCACAGCGGAACTACGGTCCGCTAATGATTGGCATTAGATTTTTACATGCCGAGTTGCCAGGTCTGATGCACAACCTTCAACGAAGGTACACCCATTCACGCATGAGACCACGCAGAAGACGCTCTAGCTGAGAATCGAACAGGACAACGTCTTACTGTGAGGTGACAACGCTACTGCAGCACCACCACCACAGCTAAAATATCAAAGTTATATAAACTCTTATAAAAATGTATCTCATAGTTGCAGAGAGAATGCCAAAATCGCACTGTTGCTTAAAACTACCTGTTGTATAAACATCAATTGCTTTTATCTTTCTAATTGAAAAGTTACTATAAGTGCTGCATTTATCACTTATGTACAGTTTGTTTTTTCAAGACTTTACACAGTTTAATCATACAAAGCTAACTGTTCTTTGTACCAGGTGCCTCTCTCAATTACCACCTAAGTAGGTTTTGGCTTCTTTTAGATTGAACCATAAGTAACATTTCCTGAAGCAAAACAAGTAAATGCAAAATTAACCTGTTGGCTGATCCTGCCACTACTGCACTTCTGTGTGTCACACACAACTCAATGAATAACGTTGTTGACAGTCACCATTACCAGTAAAGTTTATAAAGCAAAGAAAACCGACATAGATTACACACAGACACACACACATACACTCACACACACACACACACACACACACACACACACACACACACACACACACATAAACGCGCACACACAAACACAAACTCGCACACCCACACAAACGTGTGCATGCGCACACACACACACATACACACACACACACACACACACACACACACACACACACACACACACACATCATTTTGATTATAATTTTCAGAACTCAGACTATGATAATAACTTTCATGAAAAAGTTGCCACAGCGTAATACCACTCCAGCAGTAATATATAATACACTCAGGATCATCATTAATTAAATTCCCATTAACACCGTCATTAAATTATCTGCCCTTAGACAAAAGGTCACTAACCCCAACATTATGTAAAATAAGAGTAAACAAAATAAAACCAGTGAAATTCAAATTTGCATATAAAACTTTGCACTTTGCATATTAGCTGATTCTGAGCTGTAGCTGAAAGCATATATCGAATGTTAAGAAATTTCCCCTCCTGACAATAATATTCACAGTAACAACACAAAAACAATTTGAAAGTTGGGAATTACATGCCAAGGTCAAATTATCATTCACCTTAAATGTGCAAAAACATCCACCTCTTACCAAAGCTGAATTTTTTATCTTTAACAACAAATGCTGAACAAATCAAAGAAAAGGCATGCACATTTATATAGGTTCATAGGTTCATAAGTTCAGAGGTAAGTGATAAGCAATTGTTCTGCAGACAATTTCAAATCTAGCCAAAAAAAAATTCTAAATTTCTTCTTGCCAAAAGGAAGATAAGACAAGACAGACTGGGAGAGAATTTAAGGCTGTTCATCCAATTATCTAGCTTTACCTTGAAGGTGACAAAGGTGCTGCTCTGCTTGACATGTGGAAGTTTGTTCCAGAGGTGAGGGATACATTTGGGATATGACTCTATCATGCCAAGGTGTTTTATTTATTTACTGATGAAGGTTGAGATCTCTTAGCTGAGGATTTGATGTACCATTAGCTCTGCAAAGGAATAGGAGCTCAAATAGGGTTGGATCTTTCATGGCATGAACGACTAGACATATATCTCCAATGATGAATCTGTAAGAGACTGAATACAGAGAAAGGACAGCCAGTAGCCCATGTTAACTAAGATTTTTGAGGCCACTGATCTTTTGAGTTATGACTTTCTGAGTTCTTCCAGGTTGTGTGATATGTTTAGGTAAATTCATGCCAAATGGTGCATTGTGTTCAATAGTGAGTCTGATAAGATATGGGTAAAGGGAAATTAGGACTTTTTGGATCTAGTGGAGATGCCTTCAGAAAATAAATGGGACAGATAAAAGGCTTTCTTGACTACTGTGTAGACATAATGGTGAAAGGAATTTGCAACAAGCATACCCAGAACTCTTACAACAGTGCCTGATTGATGGGATGCATCTACTATGCCATAAGTGAAACTCTTTTTGTTTACCAAAATAAACTATGCTATATTTTTACATTTAATTTGACTCCATTGTCCTTGCATCGATTGTTATTGGAGGAATTCTGAGTAAGCTGAAGCTTGTGTGTGTGTGTGTGTGTGTGTGTGTGTGTGTGTGTGTGTGTGTGTGTGTGTGTGTGTGTGTGTGTGTGTGTGTGTGTGTGTGTGTGTGTGTGTGTGTGTGTGTGTGTGTGTGTGTGTGTGTGTGTGTGTGTGTGTCAGAAAGAGAAAGAGCATGTATATGTGTGTGCATGCGTGTATCTCTGTGTAGGAATTAAAAGATGAAATTGCATCTACTAAATAAAACCAAGCTCATTGAAAAAGCAGCCCACTTCCAAGAATAATTTTTCCTTACACATTAAAATACAGGCAAGAAAGTCTAAGTCAAAGAACACAAAATCTGGGAGAAAAGTAGTCTCCCAAACTTAGGACAACCATAAGGCTTTCTTTAGTAATGTCTGCAACCGTAATGGCAACATCCAACAATGTGTCACTAAAGGTGAATGGAACAACCTCTGTGACAAAAGAAGATATACAAATCTGCTGTTTGATAAATTTAGGTTGACTTTTGCCCACCCGTGGAAATTATCATATTGATAATACACCCCTAAAAGTAAACCAATTCATTGTGGATCAGGAATGCATATTGACAATAGCCTGACATTTGATCAGCATGTCTGCTGTAGTGAGAAGGTCATTCATTGCTGCACAACTTATAAGTATGTGTATAGCATCAAAGTACAAGGAGGCCATTCTTCCAGTGTACTCAACTCTTATCAGACCAGTCATCAAGTACAATGACCCCTTTGACATGCACATGACCAAATACTTACAACAGCTTGAGAAATCACAGATGTTTCTTACAAAAATAATATATGGAGAAAACAAGTCCTATGCAGACCGTCTTTAAAGCCGTATACCTGTACTCAGTCTCCTACAGTGATCTATACCTATCCTATAAGACATCCTACATTAACAGATATGTTGCACACTTGCAAATCAAATAGAATGAAAAATACCCATTCTAAGGAACTAAACCTCATCTGTGACATAAACAGGACATGTTAGAGGGGCAGGTATGTGTCTCAAAGATTACCCCTTCTCTGGAACAAGCTTCCATTGATGTGAAACAAAGCTCATCCCTAAATCTACTTGGAACAGTATGTGCAAAATCACAGATTTGCCCATGATCTGGCACCTATGTCCCTAATGGATAGGAGCACCATCTGAACACTTGACATGTGCATACCTATATCATAACACATAATATTACTTGGGGTATTGACACATATCAGCAAATATTTTGGTAAAATTTGGGACAGGCTTGGCTATACTTAAAACAGCCCTTGGAATGAAAGTATAGTAACCACCTATGAAGCTATAAAAAAAAATAAAAACAAGTCATCATTAGACAGTAGGTCACATCACTACTAACATCCCTGTCAGCTATAAGGGCAAATCACGAGAACATTTATTTCAGAGAAAAAAGTCATATTAAAACTATTAAACTTAGGACTCGATCTGCTACACAAATGGCTGGTAGCATAATTCAAGACATATGGTAAGCCATTTTGTTTGTCCTGCTGTATGCAAGTTCTCTTCACTGGATTATGACAGGTGGGACAAGCTCTATGACAAACAAGATGAATCATCATGTTTAAAATCAGTATAAAGCACAATATTGCTAACCCACCCACATACAAATTATCACA
This sequence comes from Protopterus annectens, assembly GCF_019279795.1. NCBI lineage: Eukaryota > Metazoa > Chordata > Ceratodontiformes > Protopteridae > Protopterus > Protopterus annectens. Next base: position 1,471,069,871 of record NC_056737.1, read on the forward strand.
GCCCTATTCTCTCTAAAGGGTTTCTCCCGATTCTCTGATCTCAAAGAATAACAAGCATAGTGTCACTCCATATGGCTGGATCTCCTACACACCCTGTTGAACTATCTTCCTGGTAAGCTCACCAGCATCATCTGAAGAATCATGAAATATACCTTTGTCAGGCTCGTAAAGAATGAAACTGCTGACCTAGAAACATCAACCTTAATTAATCAGACTACATCAAAAGTCGAATGTGTCTTTATTTCTTCAAAAATGTGTCAGATACCATTCTGTTCATACTGCCTATCTGGACCATGAGAAAGCCTTCAGTAGGATTCCCCATGCTGGCCTTATGGACAATATCACTAGTCTAAACATAAACCCCCTACATCACCGGCTGAGTTGCAAATTGGCTCACCAGACAAAACTCACAAACTAAGGTAGGTTGGTGGTGCCTTCTCATGAAAAAAGCACATCATTATTAATGTCCATCAAGGTTCTTACATGGGCCCTTTCCCTTCCTGCTAATTTAAAAACAGCAATCTGGATTTATTTTACTATTAATAAGTAACAAAATAAAGGGCCTCTTGATATCCATCATGGAAAGAAGACAATTAATATGTGTCTGTTTAGTGAGAAGAGTGAGAGTGTATGTATGTGGGTATATGGATGTTGTTGTTTGTTGTGTGTGTGTGTGCGTGTGTGTGTGTGTGTGTGTGTGTGTGTGTGTGTGTGTGTGTGTGTGTGTGTGTGTGTGTGTGTGAGTGCCTATGCAGTTGTTTGATTCAGAGACGTGCAGATCAGTTACTAATGACCCTTTGCTCAACGTGACATTTTCATTTCTGTAAACCACTTATTGGCATCGCAGCTCTCATTGAGGTGATCGATAAAGCAACTGCAGTGCTGCAAAGATAATTTCTTTGAATAGCACATTCCTTGTATACAGACAGTCTTCTTTTGGTAATACAGACTACTAAAGACTACTGCTATGGTTCCTACAAACCATTAATGCAATGCTACTGACTGCTGCTACTGCAGCTATTTGTATCACTACTGACTGCCACTACTGCGGCTATTTGTGCCACTACTGATTGTTGCTACTGCAGCTACTTGTACCATTACTGACTGTTGCTACTGCAGCTACTTGTACCATTACTGACTGTTGCTACTGCAGCTACTTGTACCATTACTGACTGTTGCTACTGCACTACTTGTACCATTACTGACTGCCGCTACTGCAGCTACTTGTACCATTACTGACTGTTGCTACTGCACTACTTGTACCATTACTGACTGCTGCTACTGCAGCTATTTGCACCACTACTGACTGCTGCTACTGCAGCTATTTGTACCACTACTGACTTCCGCTACTGCAGCTACTTGTACCACTACCAACTGCTGCTACTGCAGCTATTTCTACCAATAACTCAGAATGGATTTTACATGTACACAACAAATGCTGATAATTGTTAATATGTGCGCATTAAGGAGATTCAAATGTGCTTATTATTAGTGTGACAGCCTCATGCCAATGTAGAAATGTGTATTCTATCAAGTCTTTGGGATCATGCCTTGCCATGGAACTTAGAATGTGTTTATTAGATAGCAAACAACAGTATATATGCCTTAATGCTGACTTGAAGTTCTGTATAAAATGAGATAAGAGAGAGGAGTGGTGAAAAAAAATGATATTTATAGTTAGCTTTCATGATACACATGGGAAACACAGAAATAAGTTATGAGATTTCATAAGGATGTAAAAAAACTGAACAGTTTAATGTGAAACAATAACAGTTCAGTCCAGATTTTATTATGTTAAAAACTGTTCACACCACTTAGCAGATTTTAAAAAATAAATTATATGAAGAAAGTATAATGCATGAAGACTGCACAAGATCATGTGATTCTGTTTCATTAAAGAAGCTGCAGAGGACAGGTAGTAAATAATAGATCATTTAGTTTAATGTTGTGAATTAGTGCTTCAGTTGGAGGAAAAAATATTTGGTTCCCAGTAATAGTAATTTAGAGCCACTAATTGCACAGACTGGTCTTATGTTTTAAACAGTGTGAGAACAAAATAAAAAAAAGCAACAGCTGTGTTTGTTTTCTAATTGCCATCACAACCAATCCAGAGGAAATAGCAATGCCGACTTAATCCAAAAGTAATGAATGATTTGTTAATTTCAAAAAAAAAAATCAGCAATCTGAACTTGTTTCACTTTTAACTAGTAACAAACCAAAGCATCTCTTGCTGTCCATCATATAAACAAAGCAATTCCTATTACTAAATCAAATACTTGACAGCTGAATGTAGAAATCATTTAGCTCAAGAAAAAGCTAGATGTAAGTTTTCATCCAAGAATAATTTGTTAGATGTGTTGACTTTTCAAAATCAAAGGAGAGCTAAAGAACTTTTTGCAGGGAGTGAGAATGTTTATCTGCCGCTATATAAACTCCATGATCACACTAACTCAAAAAAGTGGGAAATTCTCCCCAAAAGTTCGTCCCTCCTGGCATAATTCACTGACAGTGATTTTCTGTGGAGGAGTGCAGATCCTCAACAGGTTGAATTTCGGGTGGATGACACTCAAAATTCAGTCTTCATCCAGCTGTTGGTAACCATTGGTAATACATAAAAAGCTGCTGTGTTAAGAAACAGATTACATTGAGGTTCAGGTACCATGCCTGCAAATGCATATATACTTTTATAAACTGGAAAAATAAGAATATTCATACAAGTGTTCCAAAATATCCATTTATGCCTACCTTTTAATTTCTTCCTTCATTCTTTAATTATTCATTTTACCCAGTTCTAGATACCTGGGAGCCTAAACATATCTTTTTTTTTTTTTAATTCATATTTTTTGTTTGTTCTCTTCACTGTAACTGTTGATGTGCTGCATATTACTGTAAAACAAGTCTATTGTAATTTGTGTGTATACTGATCATGTCTAAATATCTAAAGGTATCTCTAATTTTTCTATGTGGAGCTTTTCTCCCAGGGCCTCTGCTGAAAAAGGGCCCTTTTCGCTCAGTCACACCCCCCCCAGTTAACAAATGTAAAATAAAAATAAATTAAAAAAAAATCTTGGCTTTCAATGCATACAAAGTAGGAAACAAAGGCAGGAAAGGATGCCAGTATATCGGAGGATGCATACATATATTTGCACACTTACACACACACACACACACACACACACACACACACACACACACAAGAACACTCATAATTTTGGCAGTATGTATGACCACCAGATTACCAATGGCATATTTTTGAGGGTCTATATTAATTTGCTGAAATTTATTTTCAGCAAACTCATATCCGTCAACCTCTATTCAGCAAAAATCACTTCCGTAATTCACTGAATAATCCATGGGCATATTATTACTTATCCCACACCACAATGGCCCACATCTAGCTAAATCAAACCCACCCAAGTAGAGGGCTTTACCCCCTACACCCACCACACCTTCCCTAACTATATATACCAACTCAGAGATCAAACTACAGTGGAGCAAAGAGCAAAGTTGTGTAGCTGACCAACTATGTATTTGCCCTTGGAATATTCAGCGAATAGCGGAAGTGATTTTCACTGAATAGGAGTCGATGAATACATGTTCACTGAAAATAAATTTTGGTGAACTAATATAGACCCATTTTTGGGATGTGGGTGGAAACAGGAGTATATGTTAAAAATCCAAATGGTGATAAGGAAGACATGCAGAGAATGTAAAGAATATACCTCTGCTGAGAAATGATATGAAAAACCAAACCCAATTAGGTGTGTGTGTGTGTGTGTGTGTGTGTGTGTGTGTGTGTGTGTGTGTGTGTGTGTGTGCATCTGCGTGTGTGTACATGTCTGTGTGTGTGTGTGTGTGTGTGTGTGTCTGTATGTGTGTGTGTCTGTGTGTGTGTGTGTCTTTGTCTCTGTGTGTGTGTCTGTGTGTGATTGTGTGTTTCTGTGTGTGTGTATGTGTCTGTGTGTGTCTCTGTGTCTGTGTGTGTGTGTGTGTGTGTCTGTGTGTGTCTCTGTGTCTGTGTGTGTGTGTGTGTGTGTGTGTGTGTGTGTGTGTGTGTGTGTGTGTGTGTGTGTGTGTGTGTGTGTGTGTCTGTGTGTGTCTCTGTGTCTCTGTGTGTGTCTGTATGTGTGTGTGTGTGTGTGTGTGTGTGTGTGTGTGTGTGTGTGTGTGTGTGTGTGTGTGTGTGTGTGTGTGTGTGTATCTGTGTGTGTCTGTATATGTATTCTTGTTAATTGTCCTTATTCTTCCCCTAACATGGGCTACGGATTATTCTCTCCTAACTTTTATTAGTGGATTTGAATAAAGTAATTATCAAAAGAATGAATATTATACTAAAGCATTTAAATTAATACAATTCCAAGACTGGAGCACAGTTTCTAAATAAATAAATAAATACATACATACATAACTCAATAAATAAATAAATAAATAAACCAAAAGTACAATCCATTGTTGTTCTTAAAAATGCAGTGATTACGTAATGAGGGCAGCACAGTATTAGAGTTTGGAACCAGTTGTCTACAGAATTCAGACAACAGCAAGACTTTGTTCTTCTTTTGGCTTTTCCTGGTTAGGGGTCACCACAGCAGAACTCCAGTCCGCTAATGATTGGCAGTAGATTTTTATGGTGCTGAGGTGCCAGCTTGATGCCCAACCTTCAACGAAGGCATGCCCATTCATGCGTGTCTTTCGAACGCCACTCGACCATGGGGAGGACATGCAGACTCCACACAGAAGGCACTCCAGCGGAGAATCGAACAGGAGATCCTCTTGCTGTGAGGCAACAATGCTACCGCTGCACAACCGCAGCTACAGACAACACCCAGATTGTAAACCAGTATTACAAAGACTAAGACTAACATTTGGAGAAGATCTAAGAAGTTAATTCCTTAAAAGGCAAAGCAAATGCTTAATTAAACTGCATTTAAAAAAAATAAATTAGAAGAGAAACAAACACTCAAATATCTAAATGAAAAACAGTTTAAAGGTTGACTTTGCTTTACATTAGCCAGAATCAAAATATTCTGAAACCGAGTGTAAGGCGAACACTATGCCATGGATTCAGAAAGGCTTAATGTGATGCAGAAGGTTTTCATTCTGATTCAGAAATTACTACACCACTAAAGTTTGTCCCTCACAACTTCAGCACTGAAATTGGTTTGCAGGTAAGACCACTCACTAATGTTGCAGTTTGGGGGGGGGGGGCTAATGGTAATTATTCATATGCATTCTCCAAGAAATGTCTGCAGATCCTGAGATCCATGCACTCCTATAGGAGTATTTGCGATGTAAGTAAGCTTAATAAAGCCAGGGCGGGATGGGGTGTGTGTTAGTGTCAGTATGTATTTCGACATGTGTGTGCATATCTGTATGGGAATGAATGAATAAACGAATGAAGTAAATGAGTGTATGTGTGTGTTTTTGTATGCATGGGAAGTTGACTAGGGAATTCAGAATCTGGATGTGTGTGTGTGTGTGTGTGTGTGTGTGTGTGTGTGTGTGTGTGTGTGTGTGTGTGTGTGTGTGTGTGTGTGTGTGTGTGTGTGTGTGTGTGGGGGGGGCATGCTGGGGGGCTATGTTATATTAAAGTGATGTGTGGACTACTAGGGAGCCTACTAGTGAGGTCATGCCTGATTGAGCTAGTGTTCAGTTCAAAGACATGGTAATGAGGTGATAATGATGTCTTTCTTTTTGCAGCCATACCTGTCTCTGAATAATGTTTTCTCATCATTTTGCTAATTGGAAAATAAGCACTTGGCAATTATCATGAGTGGTGAGCATTTCTTTGAATCCTAGGGTATATTTATTATCAGCTAATGCAAAACATTATGTAGAATGTCAGTTCTAAAATCAAATACATTTCTCCTCAGAATTGTTTTTCTCCCACCTGAATAGGTTTTCTCTCAAAATTTCTTGAAAATGAAATATCTAGTATTCTGTACAGAAACAGCAGACACTTTTAACAATGATTTGTTATGATGTTTTTAAATGCTCAAACTTTTAGATGTTCCATTAATTAACAGACATTTCCCATGGGCAATGCAGGAGATTGTTCAGTTTTAGGCTGAGGTAGTCTGCTTTCAGTTCACCATGGCTCCTGTGAAGGTACTATTACCACTGCTCTTAAAGCAAAAAACAAAGGTGTGCAATGGCATGAAGAATTTATTCAAAATCGGGAAGTATTGGTGACCGAATGTTGGAAGCTTGATGGTTCTGTGACGTGTGCATTCATTCCTCTGTATGTCTCTTTTGTAGTGCTACCAGAGATATATATGATTAAGTGGTCATCAAGAGAGTAAAACAAGACAGATTCATTTTTTTTGTTCTTTTTTTTGTCTGGAATTCATACACTAAAAAAAAAATAGGTTGATTTCTTTGGTCATATTAAAGTCAATACATGACATTTGATTTTTAGAGCTGAATGGAGTGATGTAAAGATGTACATTTTAGTGGTGAACATTTACTAGATGACACTGGTGTCTCTGACATTGTCCATCTGTTTAATACACATTTTCTTGGTACCATAAAAAAAAAAACATTGTGCAGACCAACATTTTTGAAGTTCTGTACCTCCACCTATCAGTACCCGCATCTCATTTCCCGGTCATATAGCGTCAGAACTGTTAATAACTACCTAAGAAACCTTTCTCCAGACTTTTTTTAAAAAATTGTTACATGGTGAATCTCCTAAGCTAACTGATGTACTGACCAGCTAGTCTAAAAGGGATGTTACTATGGATATATGTATTGTACACGTTGATAAGAGTAGACACTATGTAAAAAAAATCCACCCTCTGTCCTTGTAATCTCCTTTGTTGAAGATCTTCAAGAACTGTGCGCATAAACTTTTTTCTAGTATTTCTCATACTGTAGTACCTAGTGCAAGCATGCCCATTGGGCAAATCATAGTCAGAAAACTTCTCCTGGGCACGGACAAATATATTCAGTCAATAATGAGCAAGAACAGCCTTGTAGGTGCAGTATTACTAAACCTTTCCAAAGCAAGAGCCAAGAGTTTGGTTCTGAGTGGAGGTATCACTTTTTATATTTATTATTATTATTACAACATTAACATTAATGTATTATTTGTCATGGCCAATATTTAATTATTTCAGTATTTTATTAATGTATAGCTATACATTTGTTTATATTTGCTTATAGTTTGTATGGAATTATTTATTAAATGTTTATGAAGTTATTATTAATAGTGCTACTATTAATGCAGTTGTTTGCTTGTAAGACGCTTTAGCATTCTGATTAGATATTTTTAATCAAGTAAATAATATTATGGTAACATCCCACCCCTTTAGTTCTCAGAAATAAAGTTTTGCTGTTATTGCATTTGTTCGCTTTCAGGATCATGGCTTTGCTGCATAGCTGAAAAACAGGTAGAGCAGGGGATGGGCATTTATTGTTTGTGGAATGACCACTTGAGGGATGTGAACAATTGGATGCCTAGTTATAAAACATCTGAAAAGGAGGAGGTCAGCAATTAGCTAATAGAAAAACAGCAGAAGAAGGAACTGTTCCAAAAATAATTAACTGGAGTGTGATGAAAAAGCCAGTGATAGTCACTGCAAAGGAGGCACAAACTGCAGCTAGTTCAGATACAGAGGCAATTGGCAACTGGAGATATTCAATTCTATTGCAAAAGACAGTTTCAAAACACAGATTAATACCTACAGTCATATATAGAAGCTCTTAATGTGGAGGGTAGTTACTGACTGTTTGACTTAGTGGTAGACAGGCGTTTACCACTTTTGATAGAGACTCAAGCAGGGTCAGTCACAAGACGTATGGATGATGGTATTATATGTTCCAGCAATTTCTCACTATTGCCTTTAAACAGGGATAGCATAAACAGTGACAACTTGCATCAGGTCATTAAGACATTTAATGATGCAAGTTTAGTTATAGGCAATTTATTGTGGTTTATATTAGATAATCAAACTTTCAAAAGTTCGAGTGTCATATGGTCGACACCATATGATCGAATTTTTGAAAGTTCGAATGTTTTAACAGAGATCTCTGTACAGCATGGAATGGGAATATTTCACTTTTCTGCACTGTAGTGCAATCTCGGAGTAGGTATATTTAAAGAGCAGGGGGTGTGGGGGGCACAGCCCCTATATGGGGGGGTACAGGGGTGCTTGCTCCCCTGCTTAAAAGGTTCAGGTAGGTTATTTGCGTAATTTTTTTTTTTAGATATTCGAACTTTTAAAAGTTTGGTCATATGGTGTCGACCATATGACAGTCGAATTTTTGAAAGTTTGATTAATATAGACCCTCTTATTGTTGGGTATTATGGTTCAGCAATTATTTCACACATTACTCAATCTATTAAAAATATGTCAAAAAAAGTACATAGAAATGCTTGAACTTATTGGTTTGGACAGGGTGTAGTGTAAAATAGATTCAAAAAAATAGGGACAAAAGACTTAGCTGATGCATTGGCAGAACTGGGTAGATTTTAGACCAAGGATCTCAGGGAATAAGTGCTGGGAAAATTGAGTTTTGGGCTTTACTTATTTCATGGCTGTAGTCAACAGGAAAGAACCCGAGAAAGTACTGTCATTATTAAGCTACTTTCTTTTCTGTCATAGAAGTACATTTTTATAAAAGGGGGATTGTAATGACTGGTTTTCTATTAAAATGTTGACGTAGCATTGTACGCCTATAAATTATTTGAACTACAGATGTTCGAATAGTTCATATGTGTAAGCTAAATGATTGAACGTTATATTTGAGAATGAACTGTGCATTCGCAAATATGAACATTCAAAGGGATGTATAGCGATTGTGGTACAGTGCGTTTAGGGAGTACATCCCTTTCCTCATTGTAGTGCGATCTCGGAGTTGAAATATATAGTTAGGGGGCGCCCCCCCACAAGAGGGGTGCAGGAGGGCTTGCCCCCCTGCATAAACGGGATGTTAGATGTAGTTGTTAGGGAGTTACAGCAAGGGTGACATTGCTGGTAAGTGCCGCAAAATGTTGCGTTCGACATTTTCAGCATTAACAGCTGATTTTTGACATTAGGACTATTAGGTAATGTGTACTTTCAGCTAATTAGTTCGCTGTTGAGTACCATTTTTTTTTTTTTTTTTTTTTTAGTTTCGATATTTTAATAGTAAACCATAATGCCTACTGCATGATCAAAAGTTTGGAAAACTTAAGGCCATGGACAAGCAGATTATATGGGAAGAGAGGCACCATGATACATGGCTATGTGGCTATGTGTAGTGGGTGACAGGTCAAGAGCAAATTTCAGACATAAATGAGGAACAGACAGGCCCTAGGTTGTTAAATATTTAATTCTGACTCTTGTGTATCAGCATGTTGCATGTTACCACACAGTTGTTATATTTGTGGGGGTTGGAGGGAATACTGCTGTGAAGTGCTGGTTTAACTATAGAATTAAGGGAAATAACATATCTTCCAGTGTATCAGGTAGGGTTATTACCTTTTCATATACACCACTTTAGTGTGGCAGCCTTGCTTTTGAGGTTATAATAAATTCAATTACTTTTGTAGACTCTGGTAAACCAACCTGGAATCAAACATCCTTACAAATAAACACCTTAGTGGAACTCAAAATGACACTGGTATAAAAGTAGTGTTCCAAAGACCACAGGGTTTTTTAGCATAAAACAATTTATTAATCCGCTATTTGTCCTAAGACTTCATCAGAAATAAATACTTCCATCTTCACTTACATCTTATATACACATCAATTAGACAAAGACTAATCATATTCAGCAATAAAATCATTACTTCATTTACCTAGAATTAATACACGCCTTTCTATTAGCTAAAAACATTTTATATTTATGCTTTCATTTAATTTAAACCTTGTGAAATGTGAGTGGCCAACCAAATTTGCCACTTGACTTCCTTCATTTCAACCTGTTTTTTAAAATGACCTCCCCTTAAGTCCTGTGGTACAACATCAATAACAGAAAATACAAACTTGTTAAACATTGAACAGCTTGTCAAATGTTTGTATAAAGCATTATTATTATTGCAAGTTCGTATAGCATAAACATGCTCTCTAATCCTGGTGTTTAAACTTCGAGTAGTCATTCCAATGTAAAATGCTGGACATGATAAACACAGCGATGTAGATAATACCTGTAGATAAACAATTAAATCTCACAGGGACTCTAATAGTCCTATTCAGATGTACCAAATCCACATAGGCACACTCTCAGATATACCTACACATATTGCAATCATAGCATTTAAAAGTACCAGGACTTTTATTGGTATTTAGTGAAATAATTTTAGTCTCTGATTTTCTAACAATAATTTTATATTAATTTTTTCTTCTCCACAAACTGCGGTCCATTACCAACAGTTTTAACAAGTACTTCATTTCCCATTAGTATTTTCCAATTGTTTCTAATAAAGTTTTTTATCAGGACGTTATCTACACTCATATCAAAACAAAATCTAGGTTCTGAATGATTACCTATATTCTCCTTTGTTAAATCTATCTTGGTATTTTTGTTAACAAAACCATGAATTAGAATTGGTAAAAAATCAGTTTGTCTTTTGGCTGTAATCTCATTAGCTATACCATCTAATAATTTAGATGAATAACCTCTTTAAAAAAATAAGCTTTTAATAAATTCCACTTCCACTAAGAAATCTGAGTCTTCACAGAGGCCCTAATACATTGGTCATGCAGAATGTTTTTCTTGGTATGCATGGAATGTCCACTTGTGAAGTGTACATAACTGTTACTAAAATTGTTTTTCCTGTGAACATTAGAAATAAATCTGTCACCATTCCATTCCAAATTAACGTCCAAAAAAATCAGCTTTACGGCCTACGTTCCCTATAGTGAACTTCAGAAAAGTAGAACTATGATTTAACTCATTTAAAATGTGTTCATATCAAACCCTTGGTTTGAAATCACAAAAAAAACAGGTAATCTACAAACCTGTAGTACAACATATTTTTATATGTAGAAATATGAACCAATTCTTCTTTTTCCACCGACCTAATACTAAATTAGTGAAAGAAGGGGCTACAGTAGCCCCCATTGCTACTCCTCTCTTTTGTTTGTAGAACTTATTTTTGAATATAAAATGATTGTTGGACAACACAATATCCATCAAATGTCTGTATAAAAGTACTTGATCAGTTTCATGATGACCATATTTATACAAAAAATTACCTAAATGGTCATTACTTTCATCTACTGGAATAGATGTATATAATGAATCTATATCAACTGTCACCATAATAAATTCAGGAATGGACATCATTTGTCTTAAGGTAGTCGAAATTTTTTTTTTATTTTATTTAATAAGTCCCAAGAATCAGAAATTTAAGATTCCAGTTTCTTAACTAAAGGATTGAAAATGGAATCCAAAAACAGACAAATATTTTCGGTGCTACCACCAGAGGTAGAAACTATGGGCCTAAAAGGTGGGTTGCACAGATATTTATGTAGTTTGGGTATACCAAAAAGTAGAGAATACAAACTTGCGGACTGCAGATCCAAACGAACAAAGTAGGAAAATCCAAACACAAATGTGGGCGATAAATACTCCAAACCCAAATGGTAATTCCACACGAAAAATCGCAAATAAGCCAAAATAAAACAACTTTATTTACTATACATAGAGTTAAGCGCTTTTTGTCCCACTATATTGTTTGACTTCTTCAGACAAACAAGAAGAAGATGCTAAAACTAGAGCAATGTACTAAAACTACTAAAAATTAAAAATTAAGGATATGTGTGTACCAAACCTGATAACCAACCACAAAAAAGTAATAATAGTTAGGATTTAAGAAAAATATATTAAAATGTATCTGTATACGAATAACTATAGAATTAATAAGTACAAATATGTGGGTAAACAAACCTGTAAATATGACAACTTTGTTACATTCATAGTAATTAATTTGTGAACTAATATATATATATGCTAACTTAATGCTGGAAGCCATACATATTTTATCATAAAGAATTGTACTTGTGATATCAAAATTAATCTCATCTACGCAGACTTATTAATTTAAGAATGGAGTAAAGAGAACAAAGTTGTCATATTTACGGGTTTGTTATTAATTCTTTTCCCCTCTTCTTATATTCTCTATTTATTAATTTTAAATTTGATTAAGTTATACAGTGGTTTTACTAGTAATAATATTTGCCAGCCTTCATTTATATCCAGTTCATTTCATGTAATTAATTATTAAGATTTCACGCTTTGTGTTTTACTGTTTGTTTGTACCCATATATTTTTGCGTGCTCTTATTAGGATAACACAGCTTTATTGGCTTCATCTATAGTTACTCATATACAGATACATTTTAATATATGTTTCTTAAATTCTAACTATTATTACTTTTTTTGTGGTTGGTTATCAGGTTTGGTACACATGTATCCTTAATTTTTAATTTGTAGTAGTTTTAGTACATTGCTCTGGTTTTAGAACACTATCACAGTTTAGAAAGGTTCTATCACTGTTTACTGTTGCTGGGTTACAGCACTTATATTTTTGGTGCCAAATCAGTTATTTAAATGCTTTTGCATCTTGTTCTTGTTCTTGTTTGTCTGAAGAAATCCCACAATATAGTGGGACGAAAAGCGCTTAACTCTATATATAGTAAATAAAGTTGTTTTATTTTGGCTTATTTGCGATTTTTCATGTGGAATTACCATTTGGGTTTGGAGTATTTATCGCCCACATTTGTGTTTGGATTTTCCTCCTTTGTTTGTTTGGATCTGCAGTCCGCAAGTTTGTATATACTAAAAAGTAACCCAATTTTAGGTTCATCTACTTTCATAGTCTATATCACCATTCATAAGTAATTTGTATAAGTTGTCACAAACATCTTTATGACTCTTTATCCTATCAATTTTTCTTACTTCAAGATACTCTTCGGTGTTACTTAACATGGTTTCAGTAGCCTGATTGTAAGTGTCATGTTTCATTAATACAATCCCACCACCCTTGTCTGACTTCATAAACTGCAGATGGTTAAACTGTCTCAACTCATTCAAAGCATTAATCTCAGTATGATTTAAATTAAAAAAAAAGTATTGTTGACTTTTTTAGTAGTAAGACATTATCTTATTTCATACTCACAAGAACTCTAAAAAACAATAGTGTGGTGTAATGCAGGATTAAAACTATGTGGTTTACTTAAATGCTTTTTAATATTAACACCATTCAGTATATATTGCAAGTTCAACCTCCTAGTATATAGCTTGAAATCAGTAATGGTCCTGGATAAACTAGCACAATGACTTGGTATAAAATTTAATCCCAGTTTCAAGATTTTATAATGAGCTTCATCTAAAGAAACATTAGTCAGGTTAAACACATAAAACTTTTTTCAAAATTTCCATTTACATGTACAGCTAACATCTCTTGCTGCGACTCCTGCCTCTGCTTTTCATGTTGTAACCTTAGTGGAACTGTTGATAAGATTATCCTTAGAAGGAGAATGCTGTTGAATTGATACATTTTTGCTTTTCAAGTTTTTTAATCAAGTCCTTTTTTTTCTGTTAAGGGAGAACCACACATGCAGACTAAAAATAAAATATGTTTTTAGCATATTTTTTTATTAATGACTATGTATCAAAGTACATGGTTATTATTATTTTTTTAATTTGTTATAACTCAAAATGGCCTGAAAGAGTGCTGCGATGTACTGTCAGTGGGTTCATCTCTGTGATGTCATTTTAGAGTAAGAAAGAAAAAAATATAATGAGAGAATCATTTACTGTGGTTTTCTCTCTCTCTCTCTCTCTCTCTCTCTGTCTCCATCTCTCTCCCCCTCTCTCCCCTCTCTCTCTCCCTCCTTCCATCTCTCTCCCTCTCCCTCTCTCTCTCTCTCTCTCTCTCTCTCTCTCTCTCTCTCTCTCTCTCTCTCTCTCTCTCTCTCTCTCTCTCTCTCTCTCTCTCTCTCTCTCTCTCTCTCTCTCTCTCTCTCCCTCTCTCTCTCTCTCTCCCCTCTCTCCCCTATGTCTCTCTCACTCTCTCTCTCTCTCTCTCTCGCTCTCTCTCATTAGCTTACAACAGTACTGTGACTACCTGCTTGTGACTGTCAACATCAATCTGTATTATTCGTGACTTTGCTTCCTTTGATTTTTTATTAGTGGTCATACATCATTTTAAGGAATGTTTGAATGTTAGACTTAAATATGTATCAAAGCTAAATGATGTTTTGAAAGTAACATCTGTAGTTCATTGTGTGAGAAATCAGACCCAGTTATTAATAGCTGTTACTTGGGCTGACCTGGTTTGTGTTATTTGGTAACTGGTAAATTTGGTAGAAAGACCAAGGCAATTAGCATGACTTACACTTCTTTTCAGATGCCATGGGGGAAAATGGATGGAGGCATATTTTAATGAGGAATGTTTTGCAATTCATTGGCTGGATGATTGGGAGGATGAGTGGAAGAAGGACATGGCATTGTTGGAATTAATGCCTATTTGGGTGACTTCTGTGGTTTGACAAGACCAATTATGTGACAGCAAGGTGGTTGCTTATTCAGACAATTTGGAGGTGGTGCAGGTGATAATGTCAAAACGGCCAAATCTAGGTTGTTGTTTTTTTTAACTTTTATGAAAATTGGTGTATATTTTTCAGGTACTAGGGATGGGATTTCTGACAGCCTTTCTTGCTTTCAGTTTCACAAGTTTCATCAGCTGGCCCTAAAGGTGCGAGGGCATCTGATTCAGCAATTGTGGGTGGATTCAACAAAGAATGGTAGGGAATTATCTGCATTTGATAACTTTGTATTGCAGTTGCCTGACGACGATAGAGTTTGGTTGGAGAAGTTGCTGTTGCAGTACTTAGCTAAGGCTTGGATAAAGGGGAGGGTGGTTCAGTCAGTTAAGGTTTATTTGGCTGCTATTAGCATATTTACATGAGTTGCAGATTTACAGGATTTGACAAAGCTGTGGCCAATAGTTCTGATGTTGAAACGGTGGGGTAAGATTAATGGTAGGAAGACTGATATATGGTTTCTGATGGCAATGTAGGCTCTTAATGTGTTGTTGATAGGCTTGCACTTATTCGGAGTGAATTCCATGGATTATACACTGAGTGTTATTTTGTCAGTATGGATGTATAGCAGAGCATTTAGGGTGAATGAGCTGCTGGGTTCATTGTTGTGGCAGGATGTTTCTGCTTTTCCTTCCTCAGTGGAGATATGGTTGCACTGCTCAAAAACAGTTTAGGTGGGCAAAGGGGCACTGATTGTGTTGTGGGCATGTTGAGATGAGACCATATGTACTGGGTCATGGGGGAGGAGGTCGCAGTTGTCACACAGCAGGAGGCTGCAGGATTAATTCTGTCGATCTGGTCTTGGAAGGGTGATGGGAGGCAATCAGTTTTTATGTTTGAAAAGGAAGGCTTTTCAGTGTTCAGGGTTTTGGAGAGAATGGTTTTCTATCCACTCTTTTTGAATTGGTAGAGCACTGGATTTCTCGAGGGAAGGTAGGTCAGCTGAAGTGATAAATAGGGTGGGGTCTTAGTCATTGGGGGCCTTTTTGCCTTATATTAGTTAAGGAAATTGATGTTATTTGCAGTGTTTAAATATGTTTTTTTTTAGGTAGAAAAGTGGTCATATTGGGCCATTCCTATGTTTATTGGGCTGCAAAGGGTGCTGTGATTTTACTAGATGGAGGGGAGCTGGGGCTACAGTGATGCAGATAGAGAGTGTTCTGGCATGGTATTAGAGGACTCAGGTAGCACCAAATGGAGGACAAGATCGCAGACCTAGGCATTCAGATTGGGATATCATGTATTTTAGTGATCCATTTAGCAGGTAATGACTTAGGGGTTATTCCAAAACACAGTGTTTAATGGTTTGAGTGACGTGACGAGTTTAAAGAGTAAGTTTCCCACCATGACTATAATGTGGTCAGAAATTGTGCCACAGTTGTTTTGGACGAATGTAGCAAATATTATGGGTATTGAATGTGCTCAGCACTTTGTTAATTTTAGGGTTTTTAGGCACCTGAGGCACCTGGAGAATCATTCTACTGATCATAGTGACATTGATGATATGGATCTAGTGTGGTTTAGGTAGGATGGAGTACACTTGAGTGATGTGGGCTTAGACCTGTTCAATGTGCACCTGTCATTGATTTTGGAAAGCTTGGTGGAATCGTAGCAATTTTCCAGGGGTAACAGCCTTTGTCTGGCTGATGAGCAGAGAAGAGAGGCTGGAGTGTCCCTCTTCTGTTCCCCCTCTGGTGTTTATCAAAGTGCTTGGCTGGTTGGTTATTGAAGTGAGCGATGTCACACTACTCTTGGTGGGAAGTCTGAGTAAGTGAGCAGTTGAGATAATGCTGCTTTATGTCACATTGGGATGGAGGTGAACAGGTGATGCTACCTGCTGTATTTTGCTTTGTTTGAAGTATTGTATTATATGTGTAATTAATAAATTCTGTGATTAACAATTGCTTAATAAAGGTTGGTAATTTTATGACAGGATGGTGTGGTGTTTTTTTTTTTTTTTTGTGAGGGTGTATGGACAGTGTAAACCATGGCACCAAAATGTATTGTAGAGTAAATCTCAGAAGATTAATTACTATTCATTTAATACATAATATAATTTTGCAGTATCTGTATTATTGACGAAAGAGTATGGCATGCCTGAGAAAGATATTAATCAAGCAGATTTGCACAGAACTCCTCAATGAATCATGGTGCACATTAATGGTTTGTAGAACTACTTAAGGTACCTCAGCTTTTTGAGTAACAAAGTGCAGCCTGCTGACTGATTCCTGTTAAACTTGCAGCTGCATGCAGTTTTATATAGTAGTAAATGGTTCACAGGGGAAAACATATAGCATATAGCATGGTAGAAAAAGATATGTGGCAGACTTTTCAAAATTTTTGATTTGGTGGCAAATGCTAATATTTTGAATTTAATTTAATTTTTTACATTCAGGAAAGAATCCGTGGTCGAACACATCCTATAACAGAGAGATGAGAGGTGAATGTTGATGCAAATATCTGACATATTGAGATCATTTGCTTGCAATCAAAGAAGTAGCTTATGGCATGGTTAAGTAAAATTTGCAGTAGTCATATGCATGCTGTGTGTTATTGTAAAACATTTTAGCCTGAGTTCATTTAATGGGCACCATTGGACATAATACACAGAGACTCAGCATGACCTGTGGTATACCAGAGTGAAGTGAATGTTGTTGTGAAACACTGATGGTTTGAGTTCATTTAACAGCACCCCTGAGAGTAGCTTATAGTACAGCTGAGCATTGTTCATAGATGTGTAGTAGGCTAATGGTCCTGCATACTTTACAAGCATAGCCCAAAACGTTGCCCAGGCACTGTGCCACCCAGTGTTAGTTCACAGTGCCCCTATCCAGTAGGGCGACTGGAGTGATCCCTGGGGTGAACTTTGTGTTACCCATCCCCTCGTCAAGATTTCTTTTGAAGAGGTCCAGCAAGGTGATCTGCTTGACATGAATGGGAAGCTTATTCCAGAGTGTGGGCAGTCATTTGGTGATAAACCTGTCCCTACAGCATGTTCTGTTAAATGTGGTAATCAGGTTGTGATCTCGAGTGTGTGGCACAGGGGTATTGGGATTTCTTTAGGTGTAGCATTTCATGTAGGGGTGAGTTGGACATGGCTTTGTAAGTCAATCAGAGATCACCTCTAAGTAGACGATAAGAAACTGAAAACAGCTGAAGTTTCTTGAGTCTGTCCATGTAGGACATGTGTTTAAGGCCTAAGATCCTTTTTATGAGGTATTTTTGTGGCCTCTCCAGCTGTTGTAGGTGTCTGGTCAGGTACATGCCAAATGGGGTGTTATATTCGATGCTTGGTCTTATGAAGGATGAGTAGAGAGGGATGATGACCTCTTTCTTCCTGGATGCAAAACTTTTGGTTATACAATGTGCCACATAGGACTTTCTGACCACTGTGGCAATGCAGTGGTCGAAGGTGAGGTGGCTGTCGACCTGGGTGCCCAGATCTCTTATGGCCCCTTCAGTGTTCAGTGGGCTCCCATCAATCTGATAATTCATGGGAAATTAGTTTTTTCCAAAAGGGATGATAATGCATTTTTTGGATTTAAGCTATAGGCCATGGTTCCAACACCCGTCATTGGTCTCAGAGAGGGCCTTTTGTAGGATGTCAGCATCACTTGGTGAGTTGATAATGACTCCTAGCTTGCAGTCATTAGTGAACTTGGTCAGCCAGAGTCCTTCTGCATTGGCCTGGACTTCTGAGAAGTAGATGCCAAACAGGAGAGGGTCCAGGACAAAGCCCTGTGGGATTCCACTCACTCATCCTAAGTTTAGGTTAGGTTTTTGATGACATATGGGCAGAACACAGGGGCGCATATTGATAGTGTTTGTCAGAACTGGAATATTCTTATGGCAGAAAATAGATTATCAGGGTTCCTTGGGGATAGGTGTCTTTTCTCATACAGAAATGGGAGAAATTTAGCAACATATTTCAAACATTACAAACAAAGCTGCCCTAAATCAAGGGACAAAAATCAAAGTACCATTGAAGGGGGGATTGTTAAGGGGAGCCATCCATGTGGGCACTGTAGGCATTGTTGTAGAATGCTGAAAACCACTTGTTTTAGTAGTAAGAATACTAGTACAGTATTCGAGATTCCTTTTTTCGCCAATTGTAGTTCGGAATGGGTTGTTTATTTAGCAACGTGTCAATGTTCAGCCTTTTATGTTGGACAAACGTCCAAGGCTGTGAGACACAGAATATCTGAACATATGAGTGAAATTAGGAACCAGTGTGACACTAACGTTCTCTTTAAACACACTTTAGCTCACAAGACAGCACGTTTTCAATTTACAGTTATAGATAAAATTATTCGTTTGCAACAAAATAAATCTGGCTGGCATGAATTGCTCAATGTTAAGGAGAAAAAATGGATAATCAAACTGGGAGGGCTTTTTGCACCAGGGTTAAATGAACATCTGTGATTGGCTTTTGGATTGATGACACACTATAAATGGGGTGTATTTTTTTCTGTCTTTTCACATTGATAAAGGCTTTGTAATATACAAGCTGAAACCGGTCTGTTTGGTACACTTTAATTTATTGTTATTCTGTCTCCATGGTCTGCTGGTCATATATTTTGGTCTACATAGTGTTTTAGGAACCTGAAGACACCTTACTTGCAGAGGCTTTTTTTGGGATTCCTCTAGTGCAGGTCAGAATGAGCTGGTCCAGGGCATTGGAATTGATAAATTCCAGAAAGCGTTGGGCCTGTACATTATTACTTGAATATTTTTCCCAGTTGATGGAACAATAGTTGAAGTCACCCAGTATGAGAATATTGGGTTGGACCTTGATAGATTTCAGGTTGGTAAGGAACTTGGAGTGAGAGTCTATTGGCATGTTTGGGGTTCTGTAGCAGGCTATGACTTGTATCACCATCTTATCCAGTGTTAGTTGTACCTGAAGTATCTCAGATGCATTATGCTGGGCTAGCAGTATAGAGGTGTTCTCATCCTTTAAGAATATGGAGACACCACCACCTTTGGAGCTTCCAGACATATTCTGGGGCCAAAAGGTATGGAAGGAGTTGTAGCCTGGGAGTGCAGGGGTGCTTTCTGCCTCTCTAAACCAGGCCTCCATCACAGTACAGATGCTCTCCATTTTAAGGAGAGCTTCGAGCGAGTGCCTCTTGAGATTTAGACTTCTAGCACTGAGCAGCATGACCCTAAGACTGCATTTGTTTGTAGCTGTTATGGTGGAATTTTGGTCTTTGGAACACTGGCTAAAAAAGGCACTATAAGGGTGGCAAGAGCCTTACCCAGTACCAGGAATCCCATGGGTGACAGTTGTAGGGCATCTCTGACAAAGCATAGAGGTCTATCGATCATGTCATCCCAGGCAGATACTGGATTCCCTTAAAATGACACCAGAAACTTAGCCAATTGTTGAAGTCAATCATTTTCTGCTTGTACTGTTATCGTTCTGGGTGATGGTAGAATACTGCTCAGGGCTAAGATCATACCTACCTGTGCCACATAATCTGAGTTCCATTACATCTCTTTTCATGTAGTCCAAGGAGGTACATCTCAGGTCATTCGGACCCACATGGACAATGTCTGAGTCATATTAGTACTTGTTCTGGAGTGACCTGAGTGCATGTGTTATCTGGCGGATCCTGCCACCTGATAGACAACTGACTGTCACCTTCGTGTTCAACCTAGTGCGTGTGACATCAGTGTGCCTCACAACTGAGTCTCTTATGATTAGTACATTGGGCAAAGTGTTTTGCTTTAAGGGCTTAGGTTAAGGGGCACACTGTGGTGATGAGCTATGTGTTCTTGGGTTGGTGTCATGTTGTGGTTTTTGAGTGCATTTCTGTCTCGCGGGTCTCTGTTGTTTGGGTACATTTTTATTGAGAGCCTCCACAAAGGTGGGTGTATGGTTTGCGTTTCTATGTGTGGGTTGTGATGGTTGCTGTTTTGAAGGGCTCTGTGCTCTATGTAGTGAGTTGCAGTTGTTCACCTTCTCCTCTTGACCAGCTAGTATGGTCTTGCTTGGCATGTGCACTGCTTCCAGTTTGGTGATATAAGTGCATCTCTCACATGTATGAGTGTTGGGAGGTAAGAGGAGAGGGTTGTCTGTGTTCATTAAACAGTTGCCACAGTGTCTCAGAATGCCCAAGTGCACCAGGTTAGTAGTAGAAAGCAAAGGAAATTGCCCTACAATCATACCAGGAGAGGTGGTCATAACTAGTCAGTACTGGTGCTGTTACTGCATCGAAACAGCTAGTGCTGATAGCACCTAACTGTGTTACAATAAATGCTACAAAAGCCTTTTAAAGTGCTAGCTGACTGAAGTGCAAGAAGTAAAAGAACAAGCACGTTCTAAGCGAAAAATTGAAGAGTAGACTTTCTGGCACTGGTATTAGTTTACCTCAGCTTAGCACCTCTGTGCAGTGTGCAAACCCATGCAAACACGGGCTATTAAACCAGAAAGTCGAAAGAGATGGAAAAACTGCCGAAATAGCCAATAAACTACAATTTCTGGACCAGAAACCACTCCTCTTGTGGTAGATAGCTACCTAGTGCTTACCACTCCCACTGATAAGCTAGAAGGCTTCCCTCTAACACAGAAAGTTCTGGGGGGGACTCAGAAACTTACAAAACAGTCTTGGATACAGCAAATCTGTATCTGTACTAGACTAGTTACAGGAAAGGTGGGAAACAAGCTTGGAACTTTTTTTTTTTTTTTTTTTTTTTTTTTTTTGCAGAAAAGCAGCTAAAACAGTGGCAAAAACACTTTAAATGCAGTACAAGCTAGCACACTCAAATGTGTAGCAATATTAAGGCAAATACAGTTTAAATAAATGCAGGTAAATTAGAAACAACAATAAAGTGCAGAGAGCAGTAAATTATGAAAAAAAAATCAAAATGGAGGCACTTACAATATCTCTTTCTCCTTCTTGTTGCTCTTGTAGTCTGCAGGACACCAAAACTGGATCCGCGGAGCTTAAACAAGCACAAACCCATGCAAACATGGGATTTTAAACCAGAAAATTGAAAGGGATGGAAACACTTCCTAAATGACCAGTAAACTACAATTTCTGGGCCAGAAACCACTCCTCTTGTCATAGATAGGCTACCTAGTGTTTACCACTCACACTGATAAGCTAGAAGGCTTCCCTCCAACACAGAAAGCTCTGGGGGGCTCAAAAACTTACAAAACAGTCCTGGATACAGCAAAGCTATATCTGGAGTAGACTAGCTACAGGAAAGGCAGAAAACAAGCTTACAACTTTTTTTGTGTGTTTTTTTTCAGAAAAGCAGTTAAAACAGTAGCAAAAACACTTTAAATGCAATACAAGCTAGCACATTTGAGTGTGTAGCAATATTAAGGCAAATACAGTTTAAATAAATGCAATTAAATTAAAAACAACAAAAAAGTGCAGAGAGCAGTAAATTATGAAAAAAATCAAAATGGGGGCACTTAGAGTATCTCTTTCTCCTTCCTGTTGCTCTTGTAGTCTGCAGGACACCAACACTGGATTTGCAGAGCTTAAATAACACTTAAAATCTAAACAGACTAAAAATAGCAGTAAAATGCAGCAGAGAAAATGCCACTGAACACTTTAGAGAACAAGTAGCAGAAAAAACAATCTTGACCAATCTATCCAAAACAGAAACCAACAAAATTACCTCAAGTAGCAGAAAAACAATCTTGACCAATCTATCCAAAACAGAAACCAACAAAATGACCTTCTGTTACAATCAGATAGCCAAATTTGCTAATAACAGCTCTTTCAGAGCCCATCACTGTCACAACCTAAAGGAATTGAGCTGGCTTGAACTGCCATATTTACTAATCTATAATCAACTTATCACTCACAAGCTGCTCTCCCAACCACATAAAACACCTTCACTAAGTAACATAATCCAACAGTACTCCTGTCCTAGGCAACTCCGCTCCACAGGCAAGTTACTGTTAACAGTTACTAGAACCCACAACCATGCTGGTGATTCCCTCTACTCTTCTTACATGTCCAAAATCTAGAACTCCCTGCCCACATCTATAACTCTTGAATCTTCCCTACCTAAATTTAAAAGGTCTATCAAAAGTCACCTAAACAACAAATGGCTTTGTCCCTGCTACACACCAGACAAACTCCAGTCCCACTCCTATACTAATACAACTCTTGCCTTAATAAATAATCTTTTGACTCAACTGCATAAACTTGTACACCACAACAAAAGAATTAGAGTATATTTGTGTTAGTTTGCTTGCTTTATTGTTGTTTATAAACCTACTGGTAAATGTACCTATCTATAACATGACACTGAATATGTGTTCTCAACTAGATATTCTTAATGGACCTAGTTGAAATATGTTTTTAAGCATTGTTTCTATGTCTTGTAAATTGTCTCTTTGGAGCTTTTCTCCCTGGGCCTCCACTGAAAATGGACATGTATCTAGATGGACTATCCCGGTTAACAAATGTAAAATAAAATAAATAAATAAAAGTAATAGAGTTGGAGGAGGAAACACAAATACTGTAAAAGCAACAAGCAGCTGAATAAAGTTTTTTTAAAGTAAAGTAGAAAGGGAGAAAGGAGGAACAGAAGATAATTCAAGGTTAAGAAACTACGGGGGTTGGCCTTCACAAATGTTCTCTCTGTATTAGGTAGAATGAGCTAATGATACTCGACTGGGAGGATTGTCCCACATCAAATTTACAGTAGGGGTGAGCAACTGCAAAGCCACCAAGTAACTATGCTACAGCTACTAGCTACACTATTTTAGGCAGAAAACACTACAGAAATGTTTATCACAGCAAAAAAACAGCAGTGAGCCACTAAATGATTAAATACATAAAGGAGCAAGAAGACTTTAGAAGATGCTTTTAATTGCAAACAAAGCAGTTATATGATACACTCCTTGGCAGGAAATCAGAACAAGCAAACAGATGCTTAACAAATGGAGAAAATTTCCAGTTAATAACTTTCACACAGTGAAACTAGGTAAAAAAGCTTTACAAATAGTGCGACAGTAACTAGCTAAAAAAGCTTTACAAACAGTGTGACAGTAGCAAACGTGATTTAACAGGCCCTGGGCAGACAATTTTAGTACAACCGTGCAGATTAGTTTATAGCAATACAATACAGTAAAAAGTATGCAGCAGACAATAAAACAGTGCTATAAATGGCTAGAATAAGCAATCACTAGTAACAATAAGCAAACAACAGGATACTTATTGTTATATGTCACAGATCAGAGTTGTGGTTAGTGCCCCTCCTCCTCTGGACAGCATTTCATGTAGCATTCAGTACTTTTGTTAACAAAGAAAGTTTTAATTGGTCAAGATATGGAACTGTGCGGTTTGCTGAATTTTTCATTCAAAGGTATTGTGCCAGACAGGGGTTTTGTCTGGTCATTATCTAAACGTTTGTGAGGTGGTCACAAAAATTATCACAGAAAGATGAGATTTTTGTGTCAGATTTTTATTGCCAGTCATTTTTCTCAGCAAGAATATTTTTTTTAATGACTCATTGTAGGTATTTACAGTTGCAGCATGAGGAGATGGAATGGTGTCATATTTTAATGGTCATGGTTTTCCATGCCATCTCCTCACCACTAGTCTAAATACAGGAAGAAAAACATCACATTTTTAGAATACCAGTTTGCATGGCAGTATTTGTGCTGGAGGTCAGCTATGAAGAAGGACATTTTTACATCAGATAATAAGACAAGTATTCAAGTTCTGGATAAACAGTCTCACTGTGGGTCCATCGCTTTTTAAGACCTTTGGCCTTACTGCCTTTGCGGATTAAGCTTTCATTTTCTGCAGAGCACATACCAGGCAGTTCCAATGACTTGGCTGATTCTTTCTGTCTCCTGCAGATGCCCAAATGCAGACAGCTGACCCCCATTGTACCTTGTGTTCCTACTGACATTTCAGATGAAATCTTTTTGATTGGAGGAACATTAACAAGGTCAGTATGGTGAAATTCATGGACCCAAAGTACTAAGAAGGTGTAAAAAGCAGCTATCATTTTAGTCAGTTCTGCATGTCTTTTCTTAATGAAGAGAATTGTGTCTTTCTAATTTATTCTACATTATTAAACATATTCTTATTTGGCATTTGATGTTCCTTCTACTATTAGAGCACAATTAGGTCAATTAGGTACTAAGTGTATTTGCAAAGTGTTTTTTTTTTTTGTTTGTTTTTTTTTTTTTTTTAGTTTTCAGGACATAACCAAGCATTGATGGTTGGTTAAAATATTTAAGGACTGAAACAAGAATAAAAGGAAATCTTTCAGATTCCATGGGCCTATATGAAGCCACTTACTGAAATCCATTTTATTATGTGCACATTCAGTTCCTCCTAATTATTAGATTTATGCAATCTTGAGCAACATTGCCTAACTGGATATGTATACAGCATCAATTTGTGCTAACAAGTTACTGGGAGTCTTTGAGACAGAAGCATGTCTTCTTAATAAAATAACCAAAAAACAGCAGCAGAGGTTTAATTTCAAGTGTACTGTGAAAACACTTCTGACTGTAACTAATAGACCAATTATGTTCTGTACTTTTAAGTCATTTTTTAACAGTGTTTTATACTTTTATGTTCATTATTAGTATCAACACTAATATTTTTATCTTGATTGTATTGACTATTGTGGTTTGCAGCATGTTATTTTGCATATACACATTCAGGGGAAGTATGCCTTTAAGTTTAGTCAGGGTAATTTCATTGATGCAAGCAAAATCATGAATAATTGCTTAAGTAATTACGGTATATAAAGGAAGTTACATCATAATTGAATGACTCTGATGAAGCCAATTCATGTTTATTGGCAAAAGCGCTTAGTTGGTTTTACTTTAACAATATTTAAAGTTAAATAAACGCATGTTTCTCGCAAATACTGACTTGGTGGCTCACTTTTTTATTTTTTATTTTTTTATTTTTTTATTTTTTATTTTTGTTTACATGTTTTCTTAATTCTAAGACTGAAATGTCAAGTAATGGTTATTAAGTTGTTTTAGGCAGACTAGGAGACACATTACTTTACCTAGTGATTAGTTTTCTATATTGTGTATTCTTTCAGCCTGAAATATTTGTAGAATTTAGGATCTCCTTTCCCATGGTTCTTGTATAATGCCAAAGGACCTTCACACACACAATTCCAAAATGTTATATTCTATCCACGTTTTCCTTTATTTGTTTACACCTGTTACTCATATAGAATGGGGTAGGCTTCATATTTAACCAACCAGGATTAGTCCACTGAAATTATAAAAAAGATCTTGGAGATAGCCATCCAATATCCAATATCCATTCATTCATTAGGTATTCATTGTCTCCTAATTCATTTTTTATGCTTTTTTCACATTTTCTTTCATTCAAAACAATTGTGTATCATTATTTTCTGGTAGTCCTTTATTTGTCAAGTTGCTGAGAGATCAGAAATTTGCAAAGGTGGTAAGAATCTGGGATTTTATTCATGTTGGAATGACATTTTTTGGAGAAGAGTTCCAAGTTCCAGGTATGAAATGGGATAATTTGCTTCTGATATTGTTTGTTTATTAATGAAGTTGATTGAATTTAGGCCCTGATAGTTCACTTGGTGAGACATGGCTTGGGTATTATTTAGAACTGAAAATTGTTGTACTACATACTGAAAGATTCTGTTGTGATACACCATGTATTACTTGGTATAAGGGTGGCTTTGTTGGCCATTGCTCCACTCTTAATTTGGTATGCGACATCAGCTTCACAATGTTAAGAAATGCAAGAAGATTTGTAAATCATAGAGGCCCACACTGTTCCACAGTTAGGACTTGCTGGAAATGAGCACTGGGACCTTTATGATAGTGACTCTATCTGTTTTTATGATTATGGGTTTCATCTTTCTGTGTGTAGTATGGATCTGTTAAAGCTTATTATTTCAATGTTTATACACAGGTTAAATTTTTGATTTTGTGATTGTACAAATAAATAGATAAATAGTAATATGACTAGCAAGAATAGAAGCCAGGTTCATATAAATTTTGATTATTTTCATGTTATTATTTAATCTGGGTAGTAAAATAAATGGATTAATAAACAAACATACAAGCAAACAAACAAAATAGTAAATAAATACATAAATGGAAAAAAAAAGATATGTCAGACCCAGGTCACTGTGCAATCTTCCCAGTTTCTTTCTCCCTTTCCTTTCCTGGGATGATACAAGACTCAAAGATGATACAGAGTTTGTAACAGCACTGTATTTTCAGTGACAAGTTCACCTCAGGGGAGAGTGGTATGCTACTCAGTTGCAAGAACAGGGAAAACTGCAAGGGCTTTCTGTTACACCACCCAGGCAACCAAGCCTATGAAAAAAATGAGTATGACGTGCAAAAAGCAATATGGATAATGAATGAAAAAATTCTGAGTTCCTGTAGTATAAAATGTTTTTTAATAAACTAAAAATCATCTTTATGTATGTCAAAGTGTTATGAAGAAATATAGCAAATTGCTGCAAAGACAAGGAGGGTCTTTTGATATTATTGAAGAAAAGGTATTATCACAAAAGCAATTTGAAGTTCAAATGTTTTTGTCTGTCCTGTGAGTGTCACTGAAGTGGTCTTGATAGTATCCCTATTTAATCTGGCTTTGCAGGCTGCCTCTTTCTCTATTGGCAGCAGATCAGTGTCTCCACCCCCCCACCCCCCATATATTGGGCAGTTGCTCTACAATCCCCCCTTTTCTTTTCCTCTTATATTTCCCGGCTTGACACAAGACCCAAATATGTCACAGAGTTGGCAATGGCACTGTGTTTTGCCAGTAGGCAATTCACCAAGAGAGTGAGGAGGTATGCTACCTGGCT
The DNA here is from genome assembly GCF_019279795.1 of Protopterus annectens. Taxonomy (NCBI): domain Eukaryota; kingdom Metazoa; phylum Chordata; order Ceratodontiformes; family Protopteridae; genus Protopterus; species Protopterus annectens. The sequence goes on from NC_056737.1 coordinate 1,471,097,214, forward strand.
GGTAGGGCTTTCTTTTCCTCCACTCCAGAAACTAAGCCTGTGAATAAATGAGCGACGTGATGTGAAAATGTTTTATGATTAGTGGCTGAAAAAGTTGCAAATTTATGTTGTATAAAATGTTGTAATAAATTAAAAAATGTTCATTGATGTATGTCAAAGTACTAAACTCAGATAAAGCAAATTGTAGTAGTAGCAAGGAGGAGTCTGTTGCTATTCTTCTAATGTGGGGATGTGGACAAAACTAGATTTAGAATTTCACAGGCTGTGTAACTTTAAGACAACATTGGAGAGGTGTAGATTTCTAAGATTATCTTTTGGACTTTCATCTTTTCCAGAGTTCTATCAAAGTATTGCAGCTATTATGACTGAAGGCTTAGAAGAAGACGTGAAGAAAAATTATGATAATTTGCTATAACAAGCAACAACACAAAACTAGGCCAAATAAACTACTGGATGGATCACGAACATAAGGACTGAAACTAAACACATCGAAATGTCCAATCTGTGAGTCATGTCTAAAATATATGAGCTGTTTTCTCACAGTTAACGTATTACAGTGATGTGCAGACTAAGTACAAGCTAGTGTAAATACCCAAACTGCAGCAGACTCCTGTCAAGTACAGTTTTGCCTCAGAAAGAGCTACTTGAGCTGGAGACATTCTGAGAATAAACTGAAAAACAAATCAAGACGTTTGACTAATGAAACTAGCAGATATCACGCTAATAGTGGAATACTTTGATGCAACATTACCTATGTTACTGCATACGGCTTCAAGGCAAAAAAATGGCTAGGATCAGTGCTACTAAAATAAATCAGAGTTATTGTTTTATCTGCCAATAGCTCTAACAGTTACACACAATAAATGTAATTAGACAGGTAAGCTTGCTTAAAGTCCACTCTACTACTCAACATGCACAATACTCACAACTCTATTCCCTATCCAAAACAATTAATACCCTTCCTTCATAACCTTTATTCTACTTTAATCCTCCCACAACTCATTCTTACACTAAATCTGTCATGCAATCGCACCATATCAAATACCTAAACATGGTATCACTACAAACAGTCTCACTCTCTGAATTATTACTAACTACCTTACTTCATACCACATCCATGTAACCAACACCTTCCCTTCACCTACCACTACACTCCCTCAAGCTCTGCATACACCTCCACCTAACCTCAATGTATCTACCAACCTCTACAATACCAATCACTTCAGATGCTTCCACTATAAAGACATTAATCATTTTTCAAAATCCCACACTTCTCCCAAGATAAATAAACTAATATCCAAAGCCTACACTCTACTCCTAAACGTTACTACCAATTTAAACTGCTGCAGTGATATCCACCCAAACGCTGGACCTAAAACTGACAAACAACTACCCAGTACTTCCCCCACCACCTCAAACCCTGAGAACTATTAGCATCTCATCTAAAGGTGCCAACCTTCTACATATAAACATAAACCTAAGGAGCTTCCTCAATAAGATACACAAAATCCATGCCGACATGTCTTTATACCCCCCTGATATCACTGTACTAACAGAAACATGGCTAAAACCTGATATAAATGACAATGTCATTCTACCTCCAGGTTACAACATACACAGATTGGACAGAACAAATAAACATGGAGGGGGTGTAGCCATAATTAAATAAAACACAATCTCAAACTAATAAGCCTAAAACCAGCATACCCTACCTTTAGTGATGCTAAAATGCCATTTACAAAACTCAAAATAAACCCCAGAAAATCATACATATTTACACTCTTCCACACAACAACCTTGAAATAACTGAGGAAATACTCCACTGTATATCTTCAATATTTCCTCAAGAAACCATAATGATGGGTGACTTTAACATTGAGAGGTTCACCTACATTTCCTTAAACCCCACATTTCATTAATCTGCATGGCTTTATCCAGCTAATAAATTTGCCAACTAGAGTAGACAAAGTCACCAAAAAAAGAATCAGCTCTTGACTGGATACTAACTAATAAAACATCTCACAGCTTCAAATCATTCTGTCTTCCTGACAGCATCAGTGAACCCTTAGCAACATATCTACTCAGACAATGACTTCATCCGTCCAGAAATACAACCTTCCAGCAAATTTGAAATAAAAAATACTTTAACCCTCAAACATTTAGCTACCTTTTACGTCTCTGTAACTGGACCCCCACTCAAAACACTACCATTAGATAATGCAGTAGACTTCTTTAACACTACCTTCTTCAAAATTCTAAGCAAACTAGCCCCATACAGAACTTTAAGACTCAAATTTAATTACAACCCCTGGTTAACAAAAGAAACTAATAATCTACTTAAGAGACAAATCCTGGTCACACTGGCAAACCAATAAAACCCAATTGAAACTAGACCACTACTGCAATCTTAAAAACAAAGCTAAAACTCAGTTCAAATTAGACCAAAAAAAAAAAAAAAACAAAAAAACAAAAACAAAAAAAAAAAAACAAATACTATGAAGATATTCACCTGAAACACCACAATCACCCACAAAAATTCTGGTCCACCATAAACAAGCTCCTGTAACTTGGACAACCATCAACACTATCCCCATCAGTTATTAGTAGTCATGACAGCACTGTTACTTAATTTAATTCTTTCTTTATTAAGTGTATGCTATCACTTTCTAAGAACCACTGCAAATCTCCACTAACTATCCCAGCATAACCCACAGACTTCATTGCTACCATCTCTCTTAAGCGTATTCAGACTAACACTATAAAGAAACTTCTCTCCAAGCTTAAACCTTAATTCCATTGCAGCTGATAATTTAACTTCAGATTTCCTTAAGCTAGCAGCAGATGCTATCTCCTACCCTATCTCATTTCTTATGAACTGTACTATCTCAGAACAGTATGTCCCCCTCCTCTGGAAAATATCTTGCATCACTCCAGTCCACAAAGGAGGTAACTCCAAAGAGCTCTCCAATTATAGACCAATAGAAATTTTATCCCGCTAGACAAAATACTAGAGAAATGTATACATGCCCAGCACTTCAACTATTTTATATCTAATAATCTCCTTTCTAATGCACAACACGGTTTCTGTCCCAACCATAGTACCACAACTACCCTCCTAAGCTTTACTAACAGTGTCAACCAATATATAAATGAAGGAAAAAAGTATCCTCCATCTTCTTAGATCACTCCAAAGAATTCAATATGGTAGCCCACCATAAACTTCTCTCTGAACTCGCCTCCCTTAAACTTAGTCATGTATCTCTCATTTGGTTCCATGATTATCTAACCAACCATCAAGAAGCTGTCAGATTGCAGCAAAATCTCTAAGCTCTCCTACCAGTTTATATGACAGTCTCGCAGGGCTCAATCCTAGATCCTCTAACTATTTAGTATTTTTATAAACAAACTTCATTCTGCTACCCATTTTGCCACCATAATTCAGTACGCAGATGACTCCACTCTCATCTGCACTGCACCCACCCTTCAGCAACTCAAAACAACAACACAACAGACCTTCTCCACTGAAGAATATTGGCTATCTGACTCTCAACTGATTCTTAATATAAATAAAACCAAGTGTATGCTCTTTTCTCCAGGTAAACCCTCTAACTCCTCATCCTCATTTTAAAAATACTCCTCAGACAATACTACTATATCCACAGTTGCCCAAACAAAATTATTAGGTGTAGTCATTGACAACAATTTGAAATTCAACCAATACTTAACTCAAACCATCAAAAAACACATATAAAATTAGGTTCCCTTTACAGAAAGAATTAGACCCTTCCTCACCTCTGAAGCAAGACAGACAATAGCCAGAACACACGTACTCTTGCTATACACTTCCCCTATGCTAGCCAACTTAAAGAAAACTGATTTAGCAAAACTTAAAACTTGCTAGAATAAAATTAAAACATTTGCAACAAACTCCCCACAGCGAACCCACCAGTACTCAGCCTTATAACTACTGAATTGGTTAGAACTACCCAACTACTTAGCTTTCAACCAAATCATTACCACCTACAAATTAGTCTACCAACCAAAAAAAACTCATGCACTACATCAATTACTCTGTCCACATACCAGCACCAGAGTTCTCCACTCTTTAAACAAATCTTTTCTACAAGTATTCAAATTTAACAATGGTGCCAGGGACTCCCTTTACTCCAATTATATTTCCAAAATATGGAACACTATCCCACAACCCATCTTAACTACTATTAACCTTACTAATTTCAAGAACCTACTCAAGGACTACTTGAGCATTAACTGGTTATGCTAATGTTCCACCCCAGGCTAAATCTCAAACCCCCCAAAACATATTCATCCATGTTCTTCCTTTCACCCCACTCCTCTCCCTCCCAATTTCCCCCATATTACTTTACAACCTTCTACCCTTACCTTACTGTATTTCCTTTGCTCTAGCTCCATATTTTATATTCTTGACTCCTATCCACCCATAAGAGCTAATTTCAAATATTCCCAGTTATTTTGTTACATATATTTGGATGTGATCTGCTCAACAATGTAAACTATTACACCCCCCAGAAATCTTTTGACTGTATTTTAATTTATAAATTGTTTCTGCTTCTGTGTCATTTCAAAATGTCATCTAATCTGTGTGATTACAGAATTGTATGCCTCATGTATTGTGTGTATACTACACAATGTCTATCCTTATATCCTAGCATCTTGTGTAATCCTGGAACATGGTACACACTCTGTATCCCACAATAGTTTTATATTCAGTCTAAAACCGTATATTTCTCTGTACATATTTGATGTATTTTTGTAGTCAATGTTTATTGCATATCACACTAGAACTTTTCTCCCCAGGCCTCTGCTGAAAATGGGCACTGATGCCTAGTCACACTATCCTGGTAATGAAAATGTTAAATAAAAAAAAAATGTTAACCATAGTCTTTGTTCATTAGAAGTTCTATGATTATATGTATAACAGTCATACCACGGTGTATAAGATACGATTTTGAATAGCAATTCTTTGCAGAAAGCATTGTCAAGATGCAAAACATATGGAGGAACACTACAAGTTAGGAACACTGAAGCATATTATTGTCATGTTAATGCTTTTCTGAATGTTTCAAATGCAGCATAAAGACAGTAATGCAAACTAGAGCTAATGAAAAAAAAAACATTTATTATTACACAGAAATGCAGAAATTCCTTTGATATATAGTCTAGAATCTAGTATTTTATTTTTCATTTCATTGTTCCATTATGGTTTTGACATTGAAAGTAGGCAGTTTTGGCTGACATACTTTGACACACACACACACACACACACACACACACACACACACACTCGCATGCACGCACACACATGCACATCTGAAAAATATTTTCTCTGTATACTGTGGGAACAGGATTATTATGTATATCAGTATTAAGAGATTTTTTTTATCCTGTACAGACTAGTGATGTTTTCTTTCTAGTATGAGTATTACATTTTAGAGGATGTCAGTTCATCTGGAAAATTACAGTAACCTCTACTGCTTTGATTAGGATAAGTATGGTTCTCTCATCTGATGGGTGAGAGAAGTAGAAAGGATGAGACTGTATTTACTTCTACGGGTCTTAAATATGTTGCTAAAGCTACTTACATTGGATTAAAAGTCTTCATGTTTTATAAGTACAAATCATTTTTGTATTTTAACTGACTGCATAATGAGATTAATTTCTCATGCGGCTGACCTGAGGACCAGTTCAGACTGAGACTAATACAGAATTAAAGATAATGTAATAGTAAGTCGCTGAACTGGAACAATACACAGTTTGTATCAGAATTATGCATTCTAATTATAAACCCTTAGTTTGTGTTTACAGATCTCAAAGTCTGACTATGACAGATGTCCTTCTGTTTGAGGGTACTGGCTGTTGTTAGCTCCTAATTTACCAGCACTTTTATGTCACTTTATATAAAGTACAAATTGATGTTTTTAGTGTCTTTTCACTAATATGCTTACCATTTTTCCAAGATCTTATACCTAATATTTATATTGTGCCATAATGATTAACTAGAGTTTGTATAATTAAATGCATCATTCATTCTGTCATTATCATATCAAATATGACTTTTCATTGTTTAAAACTGAAATAAAATACAAACTTCAGCCACATTGCTTTTCCTGCCTTAGTAAAACCATTGCTTTTAAGGAATTAATCAATAGAATTGGCAATAAAAGTGTCTTCACATCTTTATGGCACTGTGCTAAACAAAACGTGTCTAGTCAACACTTTCTTCTTTAACTGGAATTGAGTGTAACAAAATTGGCTCCTGGATGCCACCTTATCTGTTAAGAAAGCATTCCCACATAAAGGGACACTGGATGAAAGCGTGCTGCCATAGCAAAATAATACATATTAAACATTACAATGGCATTTAAAAAATGTAATTTTTTTTGTTTCCTTCCTTGCTTTCTTGTGTATTTATTTATTTATTTGTTTATTTATTTATTCATTTATTTAATTTGTTGGCCAAGCTAGTCTGATAGGGCAGAGATCATTTTAGGTTGGACACTAGGAAGGAAAGCTTAACAAAAATATCAATAAAGCATATTCTTTATTGTTTTTACTTATACTAATCATCAGAATATAATATATATATATATATATATATATATATATATATATATATATATATATATATATATGTATATATATATATATATATATATATATATATATATATATATACAGATAATATTTTCAAAATGAATATTACTATTGTAAGCAAAATCATATATGAAATGCCAGTGATGTATGCATAGTGTATGCAAAATACATATATTCTTCCACATTTTTGTTTTGAAAAATTTCTTGCCTACATTCACAGTACTGTCATGGTTGGCCATTCATTCTCCACTGAGGTGAGAGCTCCTGTGCCCAATTTTTCTCCTTCTTGGGTAAGAGCCATCACAGTTTATTCAGTCCCCTCTTAGATAGGAGTTATGCAAACACAGACACCAACAAGACAAGGAGTTATCCAAACACAGCCACCAACAAGACAACCATGAGGGGGTATTTTTATAATTTCCATATCCCACCACTTTAAGGTGATATAGGCACCCACTTCACAGTGTGGGCTACCAATGTTTCAAAAGCATACATCTAGATGTGTCTTGTGAGATTTTATAGGATTGTGGCTTGGGTAACTACACCTATGCCCATTTCTCAACTGGGGACTTTCAATGGGACTGGATATTTTAGAAGATTTGCTGGCAGGGGTTATAATGAGAGCATTTGCAGATAACTTTCACAGAAAGGGCAGACAGACATAGTTTAAGGACAGGGCTGGGATTTTTTTAATAGGAGTTTTAATTCGGTTAATGTGACTGCAAAGTGTGCTTTTATTTTAAGTACTCATACATGTTAAGGAATACATGGCTTTTTCTTGAGATTAGGAAAGTTTATTTTTTTCCCTTTATTTCTCAGCTATCCTATCTATTTCTTGATTGTGGCTGATTCTTTCACCCAAAACCAGTGTTTTTCACACCATTTTCAATTTCATGAAAGAATAAACTTTCTAGGAATAGGCTTCTCTCAACCTTCTGATTGCATTACATTCGGTAGTTCATTAAGCAAAAAAGCATGGTCTTATTAAAACGGCCAGAAATCTTTCTGTTCATAAGAACATTTAGGGAGAACTTAATGGAAACACTTGCCTCCTTAAAAATTGGTCTGTTTATAATGAAATGTTCAAAACATGACTGTAAACATTGTTCCCATTTATATACATTTCTGGATAACTTGTTTTCTTCCAGGTTTTGCCAACCATAGTTCTAGGGTAATATACCTGAGATTGCTAAAGTAGAGATAAGACAGGTTCTTCCAAAATAAATAAGTAATTAAATAAGTAAATAATTAAATTGTTGAAATGGTAACTGAAATTCACAATTAGCACCAATAGTTCACTCTGATGTCTCGGGAAAGGTTTGAGATAGTAGGTGTCTTGAGTCTTTCAGGCAACAACATTTTTCAATTTTTTCCAGTCCTTACTTTGGTTGGTTGTCTTTCCTAGATCCAATGCCCTAGTTAACAAGATACCTTTAACATGAGCTGGGACTTTGCAGGGACTCATCATTGCCCTCTATTTAATATCAAAATGCTCATTTAGTAAAACTGTTTTACTAATAAAGGTAAGTATCTTTCCACTCTTAAAGAGACATATACAATGTAACAAAACATTGATTTCATTTAAAGGAAATAGCATGCAATTTACACATTTTGGTTTGGAAATGACATTTGCACTACTGTGTAAAGGTTAGGGTCACGGACATTATCGATGTGTATATGTGCATATATACATGTAGAAATATAAATATATATATATATATATATATATATATATATATGCACACACACACACACACACACGTGTATATATGTGTGTATATATATATATATATATATATATACACACACACACACACACACACACACACACACACACACACACACACACACACACACACACACACACACATACACACACACACACACACACACACACACACACACACACACACACACACACACACACACACACACACACGTATACATACACACACGTATACATACACACACGTATACATACACACACACGTATATACACATGCATATGCATAGGTATTCTGAAAATTCATAGGTTCATAGGTAGGTACCAGGCTATCGGCCCAAGGCCCTACGTAAGCCTAGCCAACAAGGTTCCCTGGCTTACGCCACCCAAGAAAGTTATTTTCCTGTGCCACTGTCGAACAGAGACACAGAAGTGATCCCCGGGGTGTATTTCCTATTTCCCATCCAGTCATCAAGATTTTTCTTGAAGAGTGCTAATGAAGAACTTTGCTTGACATAGATGGGTAGCCTGTTCCAGAGTATGGGAAGTCTCTGGGACAGGAATCTATCCCTCCAGCATGTCCTGTTTATTGTGGTGACAAGGTTTAGGTCCCTAGAGGGTGTAGCTCAGAGGGATTGGGGTTTCTTTAGGTGTAGCATGTCCAACAGCTCTGGGTTTGACATAGCTTTGTATGTTAGGCAGAGATCAACTCGGAGTAGGCGATATGCTATGGAGTAAAGCTGGAGCTTTTTGAGGTGGTCAGTGTAGGGCATTTGTTTGAGGCCAATAATCCTTTTTGTGAGGTACTTCTGTGGCCTTTCCAGCTGCTGAAGATGTTTTGTGAGGTACATTCCAAAAGGGGCATTGTACTCTATAATGGATCTAATGAGTGTCGAGTAGAGGGGAACAATGACCTCTTTTTTCCTGGATGAGAGCCCTTTTATGATGAGGTGCGCCATGTAGAAGGACTTCCTGACTACTGTGGCAATGTGACTATCAAAGGAGAGACTACTGTCCACCTGGGTCCCAAGGTCTCTTATCACGCATTCGGTGTTAAGTAGATTGCTGCCTATGTGGTAGTTCATGGGTACAGAGTTCTTACCAAAGGGGATGACACTCATTGAAAAACCAAAATAATGACATTAACAACATCAACCAGAAAGCATCGACTTTGCAGACATTGACATGCCACTACTACACATGTGCTGAGCAGCAAACTCAGAGCCTATAAAAAATAAAATGAATCATGGACCCTGACCCTTCTGCTAATAATATAAACTAACCTTGACAATGTTGGGAAAAAGGCATACTTCCCTAGTCAGTGAATTGTGCAATCTTGCACACCTGTCGAACATCTGTGTTTTCAACCAGATTTTGTCAGCTAAACAGATGTTATTGCCAATCAAAGGGAAGATTTGCTGATATTTAGTTATCACACACACATATGTACGCACACACACATATATATATATATATATATATATCTATATAAAATCTAAACAGTGTACTAGCAAAAACAAAAACAGTAACACAAAAATATCTTAACTAAAAAATTTCTAAACATAAAATATCAACAAAACCAAAGTTATACCAGAAAATGATTTATGCCAATTCCCCCGCTGTTTTTCAGCCATGGAGATGGGGTTGCTCCCTTTTAAACTATTGGTTTTAGATGTGATTAAATGTTGTCAATATTCTGTGTTTAGCTATTTTTGAATTTATATATGTCTGTCCTTATTTTTGCTGTCAGTATTATCATGTATATATTATTTTAATTATACATACTTAACTATATTATAGGTAGATAAATGGATAAATAAATAGACATTAACACTGATTTGTTTCCTGACCCATGATAACAAGGAACAATTAAGACTAAGGCAGTAAGAACAACAAGCATAAGGCAGAAATGTAATGGGAATGAATAGCAAGGTCCTCCTGCTTTACCTTATTCATGCATGCAGACCCGGACTATATCTCTGCCCCCACCCTAACCCAGCACATTTACACATTAATTTATGAAAGCTTCATTGTCTAACAGTACCATTATGGCAAGCATGTGGCTACACATATGAATCATCAAACATGCAAATTACTAAATGTATCCCTTAACGTAGTCATTACTCTAAACCCAGCTCAAAGCACTTACATGCAAACGTACAAAAACTTTCAACACAACACTGCTAAACAAATTTCCAATCCACAAAGTCAGTCAGTCAGTCACTCTAGCACACACACATATGCACACAAACACACACACACACACACACACACACACACACACACACACACACACACACACACACACACACACAGACACCAACCATGCACTCACATGTACGCACACACACTACTAAACCTAGACCTTACTTTAAAGTTAATGAACAGTCACACACTTATTCATATTACCAACCCAATCCCAATTATGTTATAGAGAAATTATCAAACTTTCTGCATTACAAAAAAAAAAACACTCGATCTTCTAGCAATTCACGATCCATACCAACTCGATTATAGAACTGAACAAACTGCTGTTTGACACCTTGTCCAACACGTCTATATGTATATGTGTATGTATATGCATATGTGTGGATTTTCCCACCTGCAAAAACACTGTTTTATTAAATGCATGTTCTTATGATTAGCCTCACAGCATGTACAGTAGTAGGGCAAGTGTGTCACCATTAGCCAGGTTAATGTAACAGATGTTCGATAATTGTTAGTAAATCATTACAGACACGCACACACATTTTACAAACACACGCACACACACACACACACACACACACACACACACACACACACACACATATATATATATATATATATATATATATATTCACTTCAGAATATCGAAAGTTTAAAACTTTGAATTTCATATGGCCGACACCATATGATTGCAGTTTCAAAACTTCAAAATTCTGAAATAAATTCAAACACAAAACAAAACCATATTCTTCAATGTATTTGCAGGGGGGGGGCACCCAGCACCCCCACACCACCTGCTATTTAAATATACCTACTCTGAGATCACACTACAGCGAGGAAAAGGGAAAATCTCCCAATCCACGCTGTATGGAGATCTCCGTTCAGAATGTTTGATGTTTTAAAACTTCAATCATATGGTCTCGACCATATACAATTTGAAGTTTTAAACCTTCAAAATTTTGAAGGGAACCCATTGATTATAGATTTAGTATTTAATTCTCTGACAGATGTTTTTAGAGGAGGCCTTATTATTAAGGACACTTATGACTATCTTGTTGTCTTGAATCCACTTACACCTATAATACAAGGGTTACCCAAAGTGCATAAGAATCCATCCAACCCACCAATGAGACCTATAGTGGCAGGTGGAGGTTGGGTAACCAAACCCTTTTCAGTTTATGGTGACAAGCATTTAAGACCAGTTATTAATTCTAATAGATTTGTTCTTAGAGACTCTAAACAGTTTCTTATTGATCTTTATGACTGTGTCAAGGATGTCTATGATTTGGATGAGATAATTTTTGTCACCTTGGTTGTACAGTCATTATTCACAGTCATCCCTAATGACCTCAGTGTCCAGTTTGTGCATGAATACCTAGTAGGACATAGTGACCTTTCTTTGGTCCAAATAGATCCAGTCACATTTTTTTCTGGAATTGATCTTAGAGAATAATATCTTTACTTTTAATGGTGACATGTTCTCCCAGTGTGATGGGGTTGCCATGGGCACCTCATGTGCCAACAGTTATGTTAACATGTTCTTGGCACACTGGAAAAACACTATACTTTTTGGCACTGATGAGTTCAAGGCACGTTTTATTTTACCGGCATTTTGTTGATGACCTCTTCCTTTTGTGGAGAGGTAGTGTGGAAGAGCTGTTTGAGTTCCACCAAATGATTAATACGCTTACAACTTGTTTGGATTTTACTTTGAATTGGTCATTAAGACGTATTGAATATCTTGATCTCTATATTGAGAAACTATGTAGTGGCCTTATTAACACAGGCGTATTTCGTAAAACATGCCATAGGAACTCTCTCCTATTTAGAACCAGTATGCACCCTGGATATATTTTTCATAATTTGATTCGAGGTCAAGATGTTAGGGCCTCAAGGTTGAATCCCCTAGAAGATTGTTTTTTAGATGAACTTAAAAGTCTAGAAAATAGACTGTTATCTGGAGGGTATCGAGAGAATGAGATCTCTGAGTCACTGTATGATGTTAGTTTTTTACACCAGGGCATTGCTGCACCATACGTTGGTCCTTCAAGTTCCATAATTACCCAACATGAACGTGGGAATAGTGGATCACTTAAAGTCCCTCTTTTCTACACCTCTGACAACAGGAAGCCGGTAGAAATTTTCAGCAGGAATTGGTCTATTCTACAAGTAGATGATGAAATTAAAGAAACAGTGGGAGAAAGACTAAAGTTCTTGTATAAAAATCGAAAGAACTTAAAGAGGTTACTTTGTTATAAAATTCTACTAGTGATTGTAGTAGTGGAGGTGTCACTCGCCCCTGTGGTGGGTGTAATTTTTGTGCATATATTAATACATCGGACAAGTTTTACCATCCAGATCTACATAGAGAATATTCATTTCAAGTTCACGCTACATGTAAAACCCCTAATATATATTTAGCGGAATGCCAAATATGTCACTGTTTTTATGTTGGTAAAACGAATAGACCTTTTAAGGACAGGATTAGAGAACATGTATACAATATTAGGAGACGTTTTGAGAATAATGCACTGGCTAAACATGTTACTAGATATGATGATAGTCATCATTTTCTTTTTAGGGCCCTTGAGGTCATAACACCTAGTATTAGGGAAGGAGACATTAGAAATCACACTGAGTTTAGAGAGACCAATTAGATTATCATCCTTAAAGCTGATAGGGGCAGTGGGTTGAATGAGCGGGCTTCCATAAAACCTCTTTTAAAAAAACGGAAAATACAGAAATGAAATATTTTATACATATTTTTATGCATTTTTTATTATTTATTTTGTTTGAATGCCTTCGAAGTAGGATTTTCTGTGTATTATGATATTTCCATATATATTCTTTATATGTAATTATGTATTATGTACTTTGCTATATAGTTTTATATGTATACTTGTTGGTCTAATATGCCTACTACTTTAAGAGCTCATTTTATTAATTTCAGGCTCTATCCTGTGATTGGATTTTCAGGATTCAAATTGTTATAAAAAGACTTCTCTTTAATGTTGTATTATGAGGTCTGAAGAAGCTTATTGGCGAAAGCGCTTACCATGTTTATTTGAAGTAATAAAAGGTTTATGTTTTTACATTTATTGGAACAGCCTGGTTGCTTTGTTGTTACATTTGCTGTTTTATTCGTGACTTTTTATATTTACAATGAAGCAGTTGACTTGTGGGTGTTTTTCTACATCTTTTATATATAAATATATATATATATATATATATATATATATATATACATATATATAGATAGATATATGTGTGTGTATCTGTTTGTAATTGTGTAGAAAGAGTATCTGTAGAGGGTTCTGTGCTAGTGAAACATCTGCTGTGTTTCTTATGCTGTTTACTCCTCTGTCAGCATCTCTTTTGATTGCCCCACACTTCAGATATAGACGGCCAGTAAACTCTTTCTGTTAAGTCAATGTACTGTATTTCTGCATCTAGCAGATGAAGATAGGAATGAGGTTATAGCTTCATCACTGCTGACTGTAGGCAGCCGGTGCATAACTTGCTGGTTAGATTTACAACATAACACTGTGTATATATACAACAAAACTGAGGATATGTGTAATGGGCATTGTGATGGAGATAGTGACATTTCTTCAGATGCCCTGAACAAGTGGAAACTAGCTGAAGCTTTACCAATTTTTTTTGCAGTGCCAGTCTAAAATGATGGTAATAGTTTAACACTAATATTTCACTACTTCCTTCCTTTTATTCAAGGTATGCTAGCAGTTACTCAGTGACAAGGTATGCAGGCAGTTATTCAGTGATAAAGTATGCAGGCAGTTACTCAGTAACAAGGCATGTGGACAGTTACTCAGTGACAAGGTATGCTGGCAGTTACTCAGTGACAAGGTATGCAGGCAGTTACTCAGTGACAAAGTATGCAGGCAGTTACTCAGTAGCAAATTATGCAGGCAGTTACTCAGTAACAAGGCATGTGGACAGTTACTCAGTGACAAGGTATGCTGGCAGTTACTCAGTGACAAGGTATGCAGGCAGTTACTCAGTGACAAAGTATGCAGGCAGTTACTCAGTAGCAAAGTATGCAGGCAGTTACTCAGTAACAAGGCATGTGGACAGTTACTCAGTGACAAGGTATGCAGGCAGTTACATTGTGACAAGGTATGCAGGTAGTTACTCAGTGACAAGCCATACGCATTATTCCACTCCTGTTGTGTGATCCAATAGAAAAAAAAGCTATCAACTGGGAGCGCACTGAAGTCATTCATGTCAAGAAGCCCATTTCAGTGTGCATAGGAACAGTTATTTAAGACCTTTTTATGATTTTTTATCTGCATTGTATGGTCATATGGCTAGGTGTTTTAGTTATGATTTATTTGTGTCACATCTAACAGTGATGCAGATAATCACAGTAAATCTCAAATAAACATTAAAGGTTCCAGCACTGTTTCAATATATGAAGTATCTCTTTTCATAATGGTCAATCTTTGCTCAAGATAATTTTTTAAACTTTCCCAATCTATTAAAAAAGCCTTTATTTCTAGAAGTTCTGCACTCATATAAGATATTTTTCCACATTTTCCATTTCTCATCTTATTTTTACAATCTCCTCTGCTAGACTTTTTCAGCTTTCAGGTGCTGTGTACCCTGCCTTACACAGTATAACATATCACCTCTACTTTCAGCATGATACTGTGTACCCTGCTGTACATAGTATAACATATTACCTCTACTAGCAGCATGATACTGTCTACCCTGCCGTACATAGTATAACATATCACCTCTACTAGCACCATGATACTCTGTACCCTGCCACACATAGTATAACATATCACCTCTACTAGCAGAATGATACTTTCTACCCTGCCGTACATTGTATAGCATATCACCTCTACTAGCAGCATGATACTTTGTACCCTGCCGTACATAATATAACAGATCACCTCTACTATCAGCATGATACTGTGTACCCTGCCGTACATAGTATAGCATATCACCTCTACTAGCAGCATGATACTGTGTACCTGCCGTACATAGTATAACATGTCACCTCTACTAGCAGCATGATACTATGTGCACTGCTGTACATAGCATAACATATCACCTCTACTAGCAGCATGATACTGTGTACCCTGCCATACATAGTACCACATATCACCTCTGCTAGCAACATGATACTGTGTACTCTGCCGTACATAGTATAGCATATCACCTCTACTAGCAGCATGATACTGTGTACCCTGCCATACACATTATAACATATCACCTCTACTAGCAGCATGATACTGTGTACCCCGCCATACAAAGTATAACATATCACCTCTACTTTCAGCATGATACTGTGTACCCTGCCATACATAGTATAGCATATCACCTCTACTAGCAGTACATAGTATAGCATATCATCTCTACTTTCAGCATGATACTGTGTACGCTGCCGTACATAGTATAACATCATCTCTACTAGCAGCATGATACTGTGCACCCTGCTGTACATAGTCTAACATATCACCTCTACTAGCAGCATGATGCTGTGTACCTGCCGTACATAGAATAACATGTCACCTCTACTAGCAGCATGATACTATGTGCACTGCTGTACATAGCATAACATATCACCTCTACTAGCAGCATGATACTGTGTACCCTGCCATACATAGTACCACATATCACCTCTGCTAGCAACATGATACTGTGTACTCTGCCGTACATAGTATAACATATCACCTCTACTAGCACATGATACTGTGTACCCTGCCATACACAGTATAACATATCACTTCTACTAGCAGGATGATACTGTGTACCTTGCCATACACAGTATAACATATCACCTCTACTTTCAGCATGATACTGTGTACCCTGCTTTACATAGTATAACATATCACCTCTACTAGCAGCATGATACTATGTATCCTGCCATACATAATATAACATAACACCTCTGCTAGGAGCATGATGCCTGATACATCATTCTAACTCTTTTTCTATTTGGCAAATATTTTTTATTTTCTTTTATTTTACAAATGCTTGTATATTTATAACTAAAGCTGTAAAAACATTGCACTGTAGTTTTTATCCCCATGCCTCACTGAAAAAAGGCACTTGACCCATTGGACATTCCCGGACAACAAAGAAAAATAAGGAAATACATTTTACTTTCTTTTTAACAAAGTAGATTACGTTTTTCAAGCTATAGCTGTTGCTGTTACCAAAAAAAAAAAAAAAAATTATATATATATATATATATATATATATATATATATATATATATATATTTACACACACACACACACACACACACACACACACACACACACACACACACACATAAAGAGAGAGAAAGATACAAGTCTGCTTCATAAGAACAAAATATCACATTACCAAAGACTAGAGACTGAGACAAGACCTCAGAAACATCATTTCAATGAAAGACCCCGTAGCCGACAAGTTTCCCATGGTATACAATCATGGGGTCAACAAAGGGAAATTTACCCTTTTCCTCACTGTAGTGCAAACCCGGAATTTGTACATTTAGTTAGGAGGGGTGTGGGGGGCTGGCCCCACCTAGGTGGGTTTTAGATGGCGCAGGGTATTTTCCATTAGTTGCTGGCCCGCTGGTTACTTACCATGGGAAACTTGTCAGCTATGTTCTTATTCATTTATATGAAGTTTTGGAGTTCACATCTCGGTCTTCTCGAGTCTCGATCCCTCTATCTATATATATATATATATATATATATATATATATATATATATATAGGAAAATGGCGCATGGCAGGCTTTTCAAATATTTTAATTTTGTGGCAAATGCTAATATTTTGAATGTAATTTCATTTTTTACATTCAGGAAAAATGCATGGCTGAGCACATCCTATAACAGAGAGATGAGAGGTGAATGTTGATGTGAATGATGAGTGCTTGCTTGCATTCGAAGAGGTAGCTTATGGTCTGGTTAAGCAAAAGTTGCAGTAGGCATATGCATGCTGTGTGTTATTGTGAAACATTT
Organism: Protopterus annectens; assembly: GCF_019279795.1. NCBI lineage: Eukaryota > Metazoa > Chordata > Ceratodontiformes > Protopteridae > Protopterus > Protopterus annectens. Next base: position 1,471,114,763 of record NC_056737.1, read on the forward strand.
TATCCCGTGTTCATTTAATGGCAACATTGAACCTAATTCACAGAAAGACTCGACATAACCTGTGGTACTCCAGAGTGAAGTGAGTGTTGTTGTGAAATGCTCACAGTATGAGTTCAGTACCACTGAGAGTAGCATATAGTAAAACTGAGTATTGTCTGAAACAAACAGATGCATAACGGCTAAGCTGTTTCAAGGCACAAATGACCATCATATAAGTGCCAGAGGAAGCTGTTTCAAGGCACAAATGACCATCATAGAAGTACCAGATGCACTTTAACTGCTGCTGCTGTAAATTGCTAATACCCTGATGTCGTTTGAATTGTATCAACAGCTGATGGCAGGGGTAGATATCACCAGTGATACTTAGATGTGAGCTCAGCATTGCTAAAACAGCTAATGTGGTGAATGAACGTATGTGCTATCAAAGTCACCTCTTAGCATGACAATGCATTATTTGCAGTTAACATTTTCAGAATATTGCTGAAAAGTGCAGACTTCCTGAGTTCAGTTTAAGTGGTCTAATGAAAGCAGACTATAACATAGATGAACTTGTTCCACATTAAATATAAATATTTTGACTGCTAGTATAAAATTCTCAGGATTTGCTTTCATTTAACTGCCCACAGTGAAATTTGCCCGCAGCACTGAATGGTAAGATGTGCTAAAGCCAGATTTGAGCACAGTATATAAAAATGATAATGTCATGAGCGTATTCTACCTACTCCATCACTAGTCTTGGGGAAAATCAAGCAAACCTACACTGCAATGGCTTCTAATACACTAAAAGATTGCACATTCTGCTAAACTACATTAATATATACAGATCACAGTATGTTTAAGCATGCAATGGAGCAAACCAATGCTTAAGCGGTTTAGCTATAAGATTCATACTATACGAGTTCTTTTTTCATGTTATTAGGAAAACACACTGATGCATGACTGAGTTTAATTACTGTGATACTAACGCACAATGACATATTCCCTAAAATATAATAGTTGTGCATTTATTTATAATGACACACTGGAATTAGCACACAGATCACTATAATCTAAAGCAAACAGCTGCTCAGTACTTAATCCTAAATATTTTTATTGTTATCCAATCTCTATATGCCAATGATTCCAGAGTAAGGTAGTCATAGGTTCATAGATTTGTAGATAAGTATTAGACTTGCTGTCAATGCGGGCCATTTTAAACCTAGTCAGTTTCCGTTGTTGTGCTCAAATTAACCTTTCCCATTTGGTTAGAGATTGGCCTTACTCATGAGCATGAAACAGAGAATGATGATCTGTGCAGGAGTTCACAGTACTGCACATTCCTTTATTTTGGTCTTATCCATTGTTCTGAGGGGCAATACAGATGTAATGGTGTTTCTCTTTTGTGTGACCCCCTCCCCATTAAATTAGTTTATCAAATTGGGTCCTGACTATCAGAGTGAACAGTTCTATATACTGAGATCAGTATGTTCCCTTTCTCTGTGATAGTGATATTTCCAAATATATATATATATATATATATATATATATATATATGTATGGTTCCCTACCTTAGACTGACAGCTCGGAAGATCGACACTCAAAACACCGAAGCCAGAAGAACGAAACCTCAAAAACACAAAAGTTCACATGCCCGACACACCACAATCCCGACACTTAACTAAACAAAAAGTTCACTGTTACATACAACACACACACAACACAAGCACACCAAGAACCTAAAAACCTACCCTACACCTTACACAAAACTATCTATGCACTAACCTTAACAAAAACCCTAACCCTAAGGTCGGACACTATCATTCACTTACCTTTCCTGCACCCTAACCCTAAGTCCCTCACTATCGCACACTTACCTTATCCGCACCCTAACCCTAAGTCCCTCACTATCGCACACTTACCTTACCCTAACCCTAAGTCCCTCACTATCGCACAATTACCATACCCGCATCCTAACCCTAAGTCCCTCACTATCGCTCACTTACCGGGTTGCGCTCACAAGTTACTCCTGTTGGTGTTTTCACTGTCGGGATTACAACTTGTCAGTCATCTGCTTCGTCTTTCTTCTGGTGTCTGTGTTTTGAGTGTCGATCTTCCGAGCTCGTTCTAACGTAGGGAACCCATATATATATATATATATATATATATATATATATATATATATATATATATATATATAAATATACATAAGACATCTGAGATTTTGGTCTCTGTGTTTCCAGCTTGGCGAATAATGTGTTCTGTTTGCAGCTTAACCCAAAAGTGGTTAGTTGTATACATACTGGAACAAAACTTTTATTTTAGATGAACAGTGAGGGTCTTGTCTATATATTATAGATATATATTTGGGGTATGCTCTGTAAAAGCAGTACACTTAATTCACTTAAAATACAGAATGAAGGCTGACTCACAGCATGCTCATGCTACACCTGTGGTAGACAAACTCGTGCTGATTGTTGCTGTAATCCTGATATGTAATTAATTAAACATAATAAGGTTTACATTGTGCAGATATTCGCACAATCTCAAGGGTGTTATATGACATAATAAAACAGAGTCTTTCTTAGGTAGTGTAGTGACATTTGTACAATTTCAGGATACTGACTATTTCACTTATAAAATAGGCTGTATTTTTGATGTACATTATAGTTTATGCTAAGTACACTTTAAAGAAAATTCTGTTTATTTTTTATATCCATATGAAGGAGAAAACTGTGAAAACAGACAATATTTCCCTAAAATAAAAATGTTAAGGGCACATAACCGTTGAGAGCAGTTTCTGCCTCAGTATGTAAAACATCATTGTTTTTCAATTTTTTTCTGATATGGCCATGGAAGAGCACCTTTATACCCACTCTGAAAACTCTCAAAAAATAATGTACTTCTCAATTTCAGACATTTGCATTTTGAACAGAACACATTTAAGGAATGGTGTGGCAATTACTTTTGAAATGAGTGAGTGTGGGTGCCTTCCCAGATCTTTTTATTACATGTATTCACAAACTGCTCTGGAAGTATAGTAATACTTCACTAGAAAAGTATTGAAACATTATTTTTTTTCTGAAATGTTTCTTTTAGTCAAGCAAGCTGGATTTTTGATTCCAAACATTTGTACTGTTAATTGTCTGTCAACTGGAAATAATCAACTTATAAGAACTGCAATGCTTTAAAATAATTTTACTCAGAATGCTGTGAACTCTTCTTGAAACATGACAAATTATTTAGGAGTTCATATATCCAACACTCTAGTCATGGTAATACTCATACTAAGGGCATGCAAAGGAGACAGTAATGCTGAGAATGCTAACATAATTCCACATGTCCAGTGAGTAAGGAAACCTGTCAAGGAATTGTATACACTAGTGGACGTTTCAAATTACAGGACCTGAAACCTCATCCATATCATTACTTCATCCATATCATTACAACCCACACCCCACAACACCAATATAAATCTCTGAAGATTTTTTTTTTCAAATCCTAGCTTCTGCACAGAAATATAACTAGCTATCAGTATATATATATATATATATATATATATATATATATATATATATATAGGTCTAGGTTATAACGTCGACAGATGGGAAGACCGACAGTGAAATCACCGACGCGAGAAGATCGACGGATGAAACACCGACGCGGAGAACACCGAGATGGGGAAAGGATGTGTAAGTATGCGGTAGTGACGGACATTAGGGTGCGAGTAAGGTAAGTGTGCGATGTTGGCAGTCTGTAGGGGTAGGGGTGGGTTAAGTGAGTTAGGGTAGGGCGCGAGTTAGGTAAGGGTGCAGTAGTGACTGTTTTGGGTTAGGGGCGGGTTAAGTGAGTTAGGGTTAGGGCGCGAGTTAGGTAAGGGTGCAGTAGTGAATGTTTTGGGTTAGGGGCGGGTTAAGTGAGTTAGGGTTAGGGCGCGAGTTAGGTAAGGGTGCAGTAGTGACTTTGTTTGGGTTAGGGGCGGGTTAAGTGAGTTAGGGTCAGGGAGCGGGTTAGGTTAGTGTGCGATAGTGACGGACCTTAGGGTTAGGGTTTCGGTTAGGGTAGTGGATAGTTGTGTATGTAAGGTTTAGTGTTTGTTTGTTAGGATTTAGGTGTGCTTGTGTTGTGTGGTTGTTGGTCAGGGAATTTGTTTTGTTTATTGGTTGTTGTGATGATGTGTTGAGTGTGTGTGGTGTCGTGTTTGTGAGCTGTCGATGATGTGGTGTCGGTGATGTTGTTGTCGATGTTGTGTGCTGTCGGTGTTATAACCTAGAACCATATATATATATATATATATATATATATATATATATATATATATATATATATATATAAAATAAGATATATATATATATATATATATATATATATATATATATATATATATATATATATATATATATATATATATATATATATATATACATACATATGGATCTACTTCACTTCACTGAAAGTTCACTTCACTGAAAACTCATTTGATTGAAACTCATTTTGTTGAAAGGTATATGCCCTTTTCCACATTGTAGAGCAATCCTGGAGTTAGTATATATAGTAATGGGGGGTGTGGAGGCACAGCCCTCCACTTTGTGGGTGTGGTGGGCATAGCCCCACACATAGTTTGGGTATATATTGTCTTCTAAAAAAAGTTATTCATTGGAGTTGTAAGTATCCATGTATATGGTTTAAAATGTATAAAATAGGTGGAGGGGTATGCCCCCCCCCCAATGTGGGGCTGTGATCATGGTCAAAATGACACTTTGACTAGCCAAAGATGGGTTGTACCTGCCCCCCCCCCCCAGGTTTGCAGATATTGGCTAAAACTTTATCCACCTACTTAGAGCATTTTTTAGGCAATGCCAAAAAGACAAGACTGCCAATATAGTGAACAATTTTATAAGTAACCTTAAGGTATTATGGCGGAATGCTTGGAGTCTAACAAAAAAAAAAGCTTCACCTCTCATGCCTCTTCACTCTGGAGAATTTGGTTATCTGTGTCATGACTAAGACATAGCTCAAAGCCATAGAAAGCACTGCAGAAGTCCAAGGTTACAGTACCTTACACACATTTAGAACACAACAGCACAGACTGGGACCAAAGGTGGAGGTGTTTTAATATATGTTAGCAACAAGCATACCTCCAGGTATGTTAAACAAGATGATATCATAGAATTTATCTATGTGCAAGTCAACATAGGTAAAGTCCCTCACCATATCCTAGCTAGCTACAAGTCATTATATTTACACCTATAGTCTCCTGACTCTTACCTAAACTTACTAGAGGCACTCACCATCCAATCAAGCACCCTATTTATGGATGACTTTAACTACCCACCTACAGACTGTGAAATGGACACTGCCTCAACCTCACATGAACAATTCTTTCTGGACTTTAACACAAACTCCCTGGACAGATAGTTCATGCTTTAACCAGAGGATCAAACATACTGGTTATGGTACTCACCAACATGGGAGAGTATTGCAACATTCCCTGATTCCCTAGTGAGATGAGCAGGCAAATCCTTGCTATTCCTCTCCCTTGCTGTATGGCTTCTCTCCCATCCATTGCATGCTAATCACACCTGCTTCATTTAGATCATAGTCATGGTTCTGTCACTCAAATGATGGACCCAACAAACAGGAAGTGAAAAAAGGTGAATCTAAGAAACGTCATTTTATAAGGAACTATACTTCCTTTGTTGTTCCTCTTTAGGAGTTATAACTGATAAAGATAAACACACCTGATAATAATTCAGTGGGTTGTATTAGGGAGCAATACTAATGGAAAAATGGGTGCAGAACAAATTTAGAAGACCAGGATATACAGTATGTTCAGTTTTTGTCAAAATCACCAACTGGCAGTGCTTCAAGTGTAAAGTCAATACATTTAGACTTTGTTTGTTTCTTGATCACAAAAGTAGAATGCTGATCTGCTCAGAATATTTTCAGCCAGATGTTAGAAATGCTAGCCAAATGCAATATGTGTGAAGAGTTTAGAGTACACTACCATCCAGCATGCTTTTGGGAGGTTCCATGCAGACATGAGTAGAATATGCAAATTCTACCAAAGAGAAAATCCATGCAGACATGAGGAGAATGTAAACTTCTCAAAAATCAAACAGAGATCAGGACTGAACTTACAACCCTGCAGGTTTAAGGTAGATATATTAATTATATTAGTATAAGGAGCCTTTTTGGTATGATGCTTTAAATTGTAATTGATTTAATGTAATTAATTTATTGTAACCTATCACTGCATAGTGTGGTCTTTTTAAACTAAATGCCGTTAAGCATTTTTTATAGTCTGATGAAGCCTAACGGCGAAAGCGCTCACTTGTTCTGTGCACTTTTCGAATAAAACCATTTTTTATTGACTGGAGATTTGGATTTTATTAGCATTTCTTTGCACTGAAGTATTACCTTGGTTTCCTTTGACTGTGTCCGTGAAGACTACGATTTCCCTACAGGAGTAGTTCCAGGGACCTAAAGAAGGAGCGTGCATCGTTGTATTGCACTTGTCGAAAGACATTGAATTTCACTTTTTCTGTTATACAGAAGGGGCAGCCACCAGTAACAGCAATTTTGGTAACTGTAGATATATTAATTTGTTATTCAATATGTCGTCTTAATGGCATTTAGATCTGATGCTTAACAATACACAAAGAAAGAGACATAGTTTAACAAATAAGAGAAAATAAGTAGCCTGGTAATGGATGTATAATACATGTATGTTTTCCTGCATATGTAACAAACATCTGCGTTGAGAGTACCAAGGGATAGATGAAAAGTAGAGGTGCATTCTGGGAAAGCAGCAAGATACTTCAAATGAGCTCAAAGGACTTACTGTGCTGGAGATGATGACCTTCTTCAAACTGCTGTAAGGGTAGACATTTTAGTGGGATATGATTGATTATATAATAATGGCTCATTGCCATTCAAAAATGTGCATACTGATTGGACAGCCCAATGAGCATGCATGTTGTAAATTGAGCATAAACCAAGAGAAAAAAGTCTGTATGTTGAAGTACCATTGAGTGGACAGACTTTTCTATTGGCAAATGCTTAGAGGACAGAGCAGAAAACAAGAAAAGTCAGGTATGTTCTGCAAAACTAAGGAAACAGAAATGTACCCGATTGTCCTCGTACTTCTGTGCTGTCTCTCTTACAGTCTAGGAAGACTCTCGTACCTCTCAACTGTCCTGATTTTTACAGAATGTCCAGATTTTTACCTCATGGTTGTGGTCTTTTCTCATAAAATATAGGTTTCTGGCAAGCCACTAGAGACTGAAGTCGTTAAATTATGACACATTTAAATTTTTTCACTTCATGTCCTTGAGAAAAACGCACATGAATACAAAACCTCCTATTACAGTAACTTTCTTCGTTTATAAGAGCAACACAAACTGTAGCCATTTTTGGACCTTTGTCCACCCCCCCCCCCCCCCATTCAAACACATTATGCTTGGCTTTGTCTAGGCTTCTTGCCTTAAGAGCCTATAATGGCAGAGGAGGGGAAAAAACAACAATGGACACTGTCTTTTCTCAGCTGCTTTTCCTGAACAGCACTGATGTACTGTGCAGGCATGGGCATGTAACTCCCATAGGCATGCAGCGCAAGTCAGCAAATGCAGAAGGACACAGAAGAACACTACTGCACTGTTATACAAAGATATTATTTACGAAAGGTAAGTGATTTCTTTTTTAAATAATAGTACTAACCCACGACTGGGTGATGCAGAAGGACGCAGAAGAACACTACTGCACTGTTATACAAAGATATTATTTACGAAAGGTAAGTGATTTCTTTTTTAAATAATAGTACTAATCCACGACTGGGTGATGCAGAAGGACACAGAAGAACACTACTGCACTGTTATACAAAGATATTATTTACGAAAGTTAAGTGATTTCTTTTTAAATAACAGTACTAACCCACGACTGGGTGATGCAGAAGGACACAGAAGAACACTACTGCACTGTTATACAAAGATATTATTTACGAAAGGTAAGTGATTTCTTTTTTAAATAATAGTACTAACCCACGACTGGGTGATGCAGAAGGGCCTTGAAGAACACTACTGCACTGTTATACAAAGATATTATTTACGAAAGGTAAGTGATTTCTTTTTAAATAATAGTACTAACCCACGACTGGGTGATGCAGAAGGACACAGAAGAACACTACTGCACTGTTATACAAAGATATTATTTACGAAAGTTAAGTGATTTCTTTTTAAATAACAGTACTAACCCACGACTGGGTGATGCAGAAGGACACAGAAGAACACTACTGCACTGTTATACAAAGATATTATTTACGAAAGGTAAGTGATTTCTTTTTTAAATAACAGTACTAACCCACGACTGGGTGATGCAGAAGGACACAGAAGAACACTACTGCACTGTTATACAAAGATATTATTTACGAAGGTAAGTGATTTCTTTTTAAATAACAGTACTAACCCACGACTGGGTGATGCAGAAGGACACAGAAGAACACTACTGCACTGTTATACAAAGATATTATTTACGAAAGGTAAGTGATTTCTTTTTTAAATAATAGTACTAACCCACGACTGGGTGATGCAGAAGGACACAGAAGAACACTACTGCACTGTTATACAAAGATATTATTCTGAAAGTTAAGTGATTTCTTTTTAAATAACAGTACTAACCCACGACTGGGTGATGCAGAAGGACACAGAAGAACACTACTGCACTGTTATACAAAGATATTATTTACGAAAGTTAAGTGATTTCTTTTTTAAATAACAGTACTAACCCACGACTGGGTGATGCAGAAGGACACAGAAGAACACTACTGCACTGTTATACAAAGATATTATTTACGAAAGTTAAGTCATTTCTTTTTTAAATAATAGTACTAACCCACGACTGGGTGATGCAGAAGGACACAGAAGAACACTACTGCACTGTTATACAAAGATATTATTTACGAAAGGTAAGTGATTTCTTTTTTAAATAATAGTACTAACCCACGACTGGGTGATGCAGAAGGACGCAGAAGAACACTACTGCACTGTTATACAAAGATATTATTTACGAAAGGTAAGTGATTTCTTTTTTAAATAATAGTACTAACCCACGACTGGGTGATGCAGAAGGACACAGAAGAACACTACTGCACTGTTATACAAAGATATTATTCTGAAAGTTAAGTCATTTCTTTTTTAAATAATAGTACTAACCCACGACTGGGTGATGCAGAAGGACACAGAAGAACACTACTGCACTGTTATACAAAGATATTATTTACGAAAGTTAACTGATTTCTTTTTTAAATAACAGTACTAACCCACGACTGGGTGATGCAGAAGGACACAGAAGAACACTACTGCACTGTTATACAAAGATATTATTTACGAAAGTTAAGTGATTTCTTTTTTAAATAACAGTACTAACCCACGACTGGGTGATGCAGAAGGACACAGAAGAACACTACTGCACTGTTATACAAAGATATTATTTACGAAAGTTAAGTGATTTCTTTTTTAAATAACAGTACTAACCCACGACTGGGTGATGCAGAAGGACACAGAAGAACACTACTGCACTGTTATACAAAGATATTATTTACGAAAGTTAAGTGATTTCTTTTTAAATAACAGTACTAACCCACGACTGGGTGATGCAGAAGGACACAGAAGAACACTACTGCACTGTTATACAAAGATATTATTTACGAAAGTTAAGTGATTTCTTTTTAAATAACAGTACTAACCCACGACTGGGTGATGCAGAAGGACACAGAAGAACACTACTGCACTGTTATACAAAGATATTATTCTGAAAGTTAAGTCATTTCTTTTTTAAATAATAGTACTAACCCACGACTGGGTGATGCAGAAGGACACAGAAGAACACTACTGCACTGTTATACAAAGATATTATTTACGAAAGTTAACTGATTTCTTTTTAAATAACAGTACTAACCCACGACTGGGTGATGCAGAAGGACACAGAAGAACACTACTGCACTGTTATACAAAGATATTATTCTGAAAGTTAAGTGATTTCTTTTTAAATAACAGTACTAACCCGACTGGGTGATGCAGAAGGACACAGAAGAACACTACTGCACTGTTATACAAAGATATTATTTACGAAAGTTAAGTGATTTCTTTTTAAATAACAGTACTAACCCACGACTGGGTGATGCAGAAGGACACAGAAGAACACTACTGCACTGTTATACAAAGATATTATTTACGAAAGTTAAGTGATTTCTTTTTTAAATAACAGTACTAACCACGACTGGGTGATGCAGAAGGACACAGAAGAACACTACTGCACTGTTATACAAAGATATTATTTACGAAAGTTAAGTGATTTCTTTTTAAATAACAGTACTAACCCACGACTGGGTGATGCAGAAGGACACAGAAGAACACTACTGCACTGTTATACAAAGATATTATTTACGAAAGTTAAGTGATTTCTTTTTAAATAACAGTACTAACCCACGACTGGGTGATGCAGAAGGACACAGAAGAACACTACTGCACTGTTATACAAAGATATTATTTACGAAAGGTAAGTGATTTCTTTTTAAATAATAGTACTAACCCACGACTGGGTGATGCAGAAGGACACAGAAGAACACTACTGCACTGTTATACAAAGATATTATTCTGAAAGTTAAGTGATTTCTTTTTAAATAACAGTACTAACCCACGACTGGGTGATGCAGAAGGACACAGAAGAACACTACTGCACTGTTATACAAAGATATTATTTCTGAAAGTTAAGTGATTTCTTTTTAAATAACAGTACTAACCCACGACTGGGTGATGCAGAAGGACACAGAAGAACACTACTGCACTGTTATACAAAGATATTATTTACGAAAGTTAAGTGATTTCTTTTTAAATAATAGTACTAACCCACGACTGGGTGATGCAGAAGGACACAGAAGAACACTACTGCACTGTTATACAAAGATATTATTTACGAAAGTTAAGTGATTTCTTTTTAAATAATAGTACTAACCCACGACTGGGTGATGCAGAAGGACACAGAAGAACACTACTGCACTGTTATACAAAGATATTATTTCTGAAAGTTAAGTGATTTCTTTTTTAAATAATAGTACTAACCCACGACTGGGTGATGCAGAAGGACACAGAAGAACACTACTGCACTGTTATACAAAGATATTATTTACGAAAGTTAAGTGATTTCTTTTTTAAATAATAGTACTAACCCGACTGGGTGATGCAGAAGGACACAGAAGAACACTACTGCACTGTTATACAAAGATATTATTTACGAAAGTTAAGTGATTTCTTTTTTAAATAATAGTACTAACCCACGACTGGGTGATGCAGAAGGACACAGAAGAACACTACTGCACTGTTATACAAAGATATTATTTACGAAAGTTAAGTGATTTCTTTTTTAAATAACAGTACTAACCCACGACTGGGTGATGCAGAAGGACACAGAAGAACACTACTGCACTGTTATACAAAGATATTATTTACGAAAGTTAAGTGATTTCTGATTAAAATAACAGTACTAACCCACGACTGGGTGATGCAGAAGGACACAGAAGAACACTACTGCACTGTTATACAAAGATATTATTTACGAAGGTAAGTGATTTCTTTTTAAATAACAGTACTAACCCACGACTGGGTGATGCAGAAGGACACAGAAGAACACTACTGCACTGTTATACAAAGATATTATTTACGAAAGGTAAGTGATTTCTTTTTTAAATAACAGTACTAACCCACGACTGGGTGATGCAGAAGGACACAGAAGAACACTACTGCACTGTTATACAAAGATATTATTTACGAAAGGTAAGTGATTTCTTTTTTAAATAATAGTACTAACCCACGACTGGGTGATGCAGAAGGACACAGAAGAACACTACTGCACTGTTATACAAAGATATTATTTACGAAAGTTAAGTGATTTCTTTTTTAAATAACAGTACTAACCCACGACTGGGTGATGCAGAAGGACACAGAAGAACACTACTGCACTGTTATACAAAGATATTATTTACGAAAGTTAAGTGATTTCTTTTTTAAATAACAGTACTAACCCACGACTGGGTGATGCAGAAGGACACAGAAGAACACTACTGCACTGTTATACAAAGATATTATTTACGAAAGTTAAGTGATTTCTTTTTTAAATAATAGTACTAACCCACGACTGGGTGTGGATATCACAGGATTACCCTAGACAAATCCAACCATAGGTAAATCCTGCGATATCCATACCCAGTTGTGGTTTATTGCTAAATTATAGAATGTGCTGCAAACTGGGTCATTCAGCAAGCTGTTATAAATGGGCAATTACAACGCAACAAAACTTTAGAAATAGTGTACAGGCTGTTTCGCAGTAAGCTGCTGAAAATGTGTTCATCAAGTTGTACTCAAAAAAATGAAGAGGGAGGATTAACAAGTTTTTGTAGGACTGGGTCCATCACTGTCATCTTCCAAAGAGTTTTGCACATCTTAGCATGTAATACTATAATAGAATAGTTACAAACATAAATAGGTCACATTACTCTTGCTTGCCCAAGTGTACTTGTATGTAATGATATTATCTGTTTATATTTTGTCGACTATTTAAATCTCAATAGGCATATGACCAGGTTTTAGGAGAGACCTAAGGCAGTATTCATGCTGACTAGAGGACATTTTTCCAGGTTCTAGAAAAAAAATCATATACTTTTTTTTTTTTTTTTTAAGTGGTATTGGATCTTTTCATCCACCTGAGCTACCACCAACTGAAGCAGATGCAGCCCCATTTACACATCTCATCTTAAAGAAGGCACTTTCAAACAGCACCACCCCCACATTTGGAGTCCTGCAATATCATGACTCTAAGTGCCTCATGTGAGAAGGGATTCTGCAGTCTTCTGATCTTCCAACATCAAAGGCAAGAGTGCTATCTGTTGAACCACTCATGCCTACATACTGTAACTATTTTCCATTACATAATCAAGGTCCCAATTCTAGACAACCATCACACATTTTCCAATGCTCTCAATGTATTTAGAAGTTTTTATTATCAGTGACCCCTCAGCCTAGTTAGTGTTTTTATTATCAGTGACCCCCACAGCCTAGTTAGTAATGAAGTGAAACAGGCAACTATCATGAAAGAGAATTGTTGAAAAAGTAAAGCAGCTGGTGAGACCTTTTCTGTAGATATAAGTAACAACCTTATGTCAAAAGAATATTTCTTGTTTTAGCTAAACATATGCAGATGTTTCATTTTAAAGTAATAGAACTGTGTAATGACTGCTGCAAAAATAAAAGGGGTTTTCATTGACAGAGATGGCAAATTTAGTCAAAACGCTCAATGGGTTTTATTGAGAATAAATGCAAAAAACACACTTTTCCCGATAATCAACAGTTTTCCATACTTCTTCTAACACTGCTGGGAATACTGAATTTTTTAACTGTAACAAATATGTGTATAGCAGTGTAAGCTGTTAAATGATGGAAGATGTCTGTGCATTAGTAAAGATCAGAAGTTATTTCACATTTCTTGTAGACACTTTGTATGCACAGTTCCTAAACTTACAATGAACTTTTTGATAAGGTTCATTCTATTACTTATGGTGTGCATTAAATTTCATTTTGTGGACTTCAGTTTGGAAAACATATCGTTTACTCATGAGAATTCTTAGCTGTTTAAGGTTGGAGCAGATTGAAGGCATTTAAAGTGCATCGACATGAGCCTTTTCAGGTAATGTATATGCTAATGCAATCTCATCTCATTCAGATTTTTCCATATCACCAAGCTGAAGTAATTAAAACACATCAATGCATTTAATTTATTTCAGTAAACCCTTTTAAATAAAGTGCACATTCTACATAAATGACATTTCACAGTATCAAAGTGTGGAAACTGTGCAGTGGCAAGCTTAAAACACAGACTGAATAAATTGATGCAATTAGACTGTATTTAATCATTTAACTGCCACAACACCATGGATATGATAAAAATGCATGTTGACTAACTATGGGAATCAAAATGAATATACAGAGTAAAGTAGTCCAACATACACTAAAGAAAATGAGTCATACATAAACGATTATGACATATGTTTGAAGCCCGTATGTTAATTATGAATGCAAAATGTTTAAGATTCGGTGCGGTTATTTCTACTGGAGGCAGATAATGAATAACTGGGCCCCTCAAGACTGATAAATCTGTGATATATTTTTCAAACCTCGAGCTTTCTTGCAAGAAAGACAAGAAATTAATATCAACCACTGGGAAGTGCCAAACAAGGGGCATTAAAAGTATTAAAAGTTCTGTAAATGCTCAAATGAAAGAACAGTGACTAAATATATAAATGTTGAACATCTGCTCATAAAAATCATAAAATCATTTTGACTCATGCTTAGAATTTATATTACCAAAGAGATATGTGATCCTGAAATAGCGTATCACAATATGTGTGTGTACACAAACGCACACATACACACACACGCACACACGCACACACACTTTATATATATATATATATATATATATATATATATATATACACACACACACATATTTTATATATATATATATATATATATATATATATATATAGATAGATATACACACACACACACACACACACACACACACACACACACACACACACACACATACATACATATCCAATCAAAAATATGATTCTGAAGCTAAAGTTGAAATAGCTCATTATGTGTGTGTATATGGTCTATGTCTGAATGTTGAATGTTCTGAACAGTGAACCCTGAACATCAAAATGGCAGAAAGTCGCACTGCTTTTAAATCGAAAAGTGGATTGTCAAGTGGACTTGTTTTTGCAGTGTGGAAAGCCTGGCTATGACTCCCACAGAAGTCTTATCTCCAAGATCGCACTAAAGCTGGGAATGGGCAAAACCTATATTCATCTGTATGACATTCTTATAAAATCATAAAATTATATACTTCCACTTTGCGATGAGCCCTGGAAAAACAAGTACATTCAATGTTCCATTTTTAGTTTTGTGGCAGTTTATCCTTCTGCCATTTCAGTGTTCTGGGTTCACTGTTCTGAACGTTGATGTTTTGGACCTTTTTCATTCTGACAGGGACAGACAGGTAGATAGAAACATGTCATCAATGAAAAACGTGAATAGGAAGTTAAAGGTTAAACAGCTTATCAGTGTGTGTGTGTGTGTGTGTGTGTGTGTGTGTGTGTGTGTGTGTGTGTGTGTGTGTGCTGGTTAGTGTTTGTGCTAACTTGTGCAATGGTACCATTATGGAAGGGCTTTTCCAAGGTAACCTGCACGTTCATAGGTGCAGGGGTAGGATTAACATTAGGACATATTTCTAAAGTGGAGTAGGAGTGTACAATAAAAAAAACAGAAGGAAGGAAGGAAGGAATAACATTTTTCCCACTATAACTACCCACTGGGTAATCCGCACTACAGTGGGTCTATTTTACATCCATGGAAACCCCTTTCAGCAAACAATTGTTCGCCGAATGATTATCAGTGAAATGTAACTCCCTCAGATGGCCATTCCAGCAATTTTTTTTTCCAGTGGAAAAAAAAAAAAACGCTTAGCCAACCTAAAACCAGACTTAAAACCCTTCAAAGTGGGAACCTTCACCCCCAACACCCCCCCCCCAATTAAATATGCCAACTCCAAGATCGCACTGCAGAGGGGAAAAGGGCAAACTCTGAATGATGGGCAAGTATTTTCTCCCCTAGGAAAAAATTTGTTGAAATAGCCATTTGTGGGAGTTAGATTTCACTGGTTATCATTTGGTGAAGAGTCGTTCACTGAAAGGGGTTTTCGTGGGCGTAGTATAGACCCACCAATGCTTGTTATTGAGAACCCAAGTAAAATTAACAGTGAGAGACTACACATATTATGCTGTTAGCAATAAAAAGTCAAAGGCAAAAAAGTACCTATTATAGTAACACTTATTTGAACTTATGAACAGAGACTGGAAACCTGCTTTCATAATAGACAGAGAACACAGATAAAACAGGTGGACAGATAGTGTCAAGTAAAGGAATGTTTTCCCATATGCAGCACGGTCCCACTTAGCAGTGGGGAATGTTATATATTAGGATCACTGGTAATATGATGTAAAAACACAAGATATCAATGCCAATACAGTAAAATAACAACTGAAGAGAGGAGAAAAGGAGAGGTAAAAAAATCTGATGTAGTGAGACAGAGTAAATGCAGACATTTGTAGGTGTATATTACATTACCAGCTAATTTAGGTAGTGAGGCAATGTTTTACATTTTTCTTGATGTCTGGGAGGAAGTTTTCAGCTTCAGAAAATATCCATATGGACATTCTTAACAACACAATAAAATGGAAACATATCACACTGTTAGCATCACAGACTGGATAAGTTAGAATTGGGTATGTTAAGGATATAATCAACTCTGAGAGTTTATTACATGCATGTTCTAAGGAAACTGCAATGATACACTTCAAAGATAAATCCAATGCAAAGTTTCTGTACTACAATGGCTGTAAGCCAGAATGTCAATGTCAGTCACTATAAATATGTAGCTAATCCAGACTCTCCCTTCCATATTAAATATTCCTGCAAATATCTAGGAGTTTGGTACGATCATTCCTCATCTTCTATGTTACACTTCAACTTATCAAAAATATGGTCAACGATATCACAAGACTTGTCTAGATGGCAACAATTGAAACTTCCTATGCTAGCCAAAACCTCAGCTATTAAGATGAACATTCTCCCCAAAATTCTTTATCTATTTTAGGCAACTCTATCCTTCATCCCCAACATATTTTTTTCCAAAATTCATAACGCTTTGGCCAAATTCATCTGGTATCCAAAGTCTGTAAGGATGTCTTATCAAAGACTTACCCTCCAGAAAGATAGGGGAGGTCTTGGATTGCCAGACTTACTATTGTATTATAGAGTTTTACATGCCAGCAGGCTAATTAAAATTGCTAACTACATGCCCAATAAGCAATTACGGTCCCCCTTTGGATAAAAATGTGGTTTAACCATACCTTAAAAAATTACATGAACCCAAAAGCTCTCCCTTTCTTTGACCCTTGTGTTCTTAGAAAATTAAAGCTGCAGTTTAAATTAAAAGAGAAAATCAAATACTTTCATGGACTACTTAAATCCATCAATTTGGACAAAACCCTTATGCTACTGCAGCCTTTTCACCAAAACCCAAATCTCCAGTTGATTAGGAACATGATTAACTTAAATAACTACCTGCTTATCAAAGATTACACTTTATGGGATATTCTCAGGCATAGAGAGTTGTCACTTACAGATCTAAGGCAGGTTCTAGGTCTATCTAAAAAATATACCTTAAATCTGCATCAATTAAGGGATCTTACTGTCATCTTCCTCTTCAATTTCGACATAGATGGTCCAGCTCTAAATCTGGTCTCTAAATTATTAGAAACTCTAACCAGTAATAAGAATATGCTATCCATTGCCTGTAGGATGATTAGCACAATTCTACATCAAGATAATTTAGTATTTGCCAACTACTGGAACCTGCATGGTCTGAATTTTTCGAAGGAGCAGAAATTATCAGCGATTAAATCTACTGTTTCCTTCTCCGCGTTTAAAAAACGTAGTTACACACAATGTACGATTTCCAATAACCTATACTTCACTCCTGTTCACCTAATCAAATGTAATCCTAATGTCTCAACTGTTTGCCCCTGCTGCTCTTTCCCCAAAGCAGACATTCTACACATAATTTGGTTTCGTAGATACTCACATAACATTCCGTGCTCTCTTAAGGTGAGACGTCAAAAAATGGGGTACCAGAAATCAAGTCTCTCCTGGGAAATGGCAATTCTACATATCACAGAAATGATTATCCCAAGGTTAAAATATCACATTTTAATTGCTCTTTGTCTTCTTGTCAGACTCTATATTATCAAAAATTGGATGGATCGTACTAAGTTGTCATGGATGGGCTTCAGAAGCATGGAGATTAAATATATTACCTCGCAAAAACTGTTATTAATTAGTCTCAAGAAATGTATCTACCTTCAAAAGTTTTGGGATACCATATTTGAAATTTTACCCGATAACTTGCATACTACCTAACTTGGAGGTTGCAATCTTAATGGCCATTACCCTATTGTTGCTTCTTTCTTTTTCTTTCTTCTGTTTTCTCCCTTTCACTGCCCAACTGGTGTGTGGCTCATTTAGCAAACAATCTCCCCAAATATGATTGTTGCTTTAGATTGTACATAAATAATTATACCATGTGTTCGGGTGGAAGCTTGATTTGGTCACTCTTGTGTTTTCTACTTATGTTCATCCTGATGTTTATCTACATGCAGCACTGGTGTATATAGTTTGTATTCACCTACTACCTTGGAACTGAATGATACTGTTATTCTGTAAGTGTTTTGTGATGATGTTAAATTGAAAATCAATAAAAATTCTATTTGAAAAAAAATATGTAGCTGATTATATAATTTGTTTAGCATAAAATCATTGAACATATTCTAGCTTATTAAACTGTTTCCTTCAACAGGATACAATGTACTTTCCCTATACTGTCTTTTTGGTATAATTATCATGACATAAAAAAAGATAAACTGTAACACAGGAAACATTTTATTATTTTCATAGCTAATGAAAAGATTCCTCTATATTGATTATGCAAAATTGTATTTTATACAAAATAGTTTTATATGATTTTGCTGTCATGTTTATTTTTCATCTCAATCCCTGGGATTTAAAAACAGATTACTTAATGGCAGTTTTCCCTTCATGGTAGTCTTCTCTGATTCATAGACTACCTACTGCTGAGGTTTTTCAGTAGGGGGAGTGTTAGCTCAGATGGTGGTCCCACTGGCTGTGCCACATGATAATGAGACAATCCAGGGGAGTAGCAAATGCTAATTAATCACATGCTCTCCTCAGAAGTGCTAGGAGCTCCCAAATTATACTACCAAGTGATTCAGAGAATAGCTGTGATATGCAAATTCCCATGGATGGATGAAATATTAAGCACAATCAAAAGATAATGGTCACACTTTTGCTCCACTGGAAGCAGTCATGGTGCAGGTGAGTTCAGTAAACACTTGGGGATTGGAGGGTGTTAGTATGATTGACTGTGCAGGGGGTTGTTAGCTTGTGGGTGCAAATATGTGTGTGTGTGTGTGTGTGTGTGTGTGTGTGTGTGTGTGTGTGTGTGTGTGTGTGTGTGTGTGTGTGTGTGTGTGTGTGTGAGTGAGTGTGCATGTGTGCGCGTGTGTGTGCATACGAACAACTGTGAATGTGTGTCTGAAAGTGTGTATGTGTGTGTGTATGTGTGTGTGTGTGTGTGTGTCTGTGCATATGAATGTGTGTGTGTGTCTGTGTGTGTGTGTGTGTGTGTGTGTGTGTGTGTGTGTGTGTGTGCCTTTACCAGCGCAATGCATGGGGCACCATGGTAAATACATCAT
Organism: Protopterus annectens; assembly: GCF_019279795.1. Taxonomy (NCBI): domain Eukaryota; kingdom Metazoa; phylum Chordata; order Ceratodontiformes; family Protopteridae; genus Protopterus; species Protopterus annectens. The sequence goes on from NC_056737.1 coordinate 1,471,134,186, forward strand.
CTGTCACATGTCTGACAGTGCTAATCTTTAAGTACAACTCAGAGGTATGTTAATGATCTGATAATGACATCTTTCTCATTGTGACCATAGCTGTCTCTGAATCATACTTTCCCTCAGTTGTGGAAATTGACCTACCTTTGCAAGGCAGTTGAAGTGAGTGAGGAGATTTTTCTGAATCCTGGTAAACTTGTTTTTAATCCATATACTTGACTGCATACAAAATACAATTTGCATTTTATCTACGTTTACAATTAGCAGTTTCTTTAGTCCACTCAACTGTGTTATAAAGAACATTTATTTTTAATTTTCATAGTCTTATTTACTAATTCCACATTTACCTGGTTTTACATTATCAACATATTTAGTGCAATAACATAATAAACAATGTTTATTTCTTATAATAAGTCAAAAAGTATGAACAGCTGTAGCAGAGTGAACGCCCTCCAAACACAAGATAAAATAATAAATGGAAACACGAATGAAGTAGGCAAACACAGCTGAGGGCAAAATCTCTAAAAGTACGTATAAGAAATCCAAATCAAGGCTCAAAAGGCAAAATGTAAATCCAATAGATACTCTTTATTCCTGTAGAAACGAGTAAGCGCTTTCACCAGACGGCTTCATCAGACTCAATGAACAAGTAACAGAACAACAAGTTTAAATACAAAAAAGGGCGGGAATAAAATCAATAAAACAATTAAGTGAATAGTCAATTAAGTAAAAAAGGTCAACACTTAAAGTTTAAAAGCAACGGAGCTCAAATAGAGTTCCTGCAAAATCCATTCAAAACATACGGACTGTAGTCACAACTCTAAACACTTACTACTGCTCAAGCATAAAGAGAAAGCGAAGAAGACAAATCAAGATTCAGCATATATAGCATATCATAAAAAATACATAAACACTCAAAAATGTGTAAAATCTATGACTATATAAACATTAACCTAATATGCTAAAAACAGATTCTAGTATCTACTACAAGTGATGCAAATAATGCTTCTATAAAACATTCAAGAATATTTGGAATATAACAATGAAGAACATAAATCTTTTCATAACTGATATAATAAATAATATAATAAATCATCTGCGTGTTCTAAGCTTCCTCATTCTCAAAAACAGCTTCACAGAGACAGTGGTATTGAGGCCAGGCTTGGCATCTGACCTAAGCCTCAAAATCCATATATTCTCCCTACTCTCAGTATGTGTCCTGACGTCCCCACCTCTGATATTAAAAATAATTTCCTCAATAATCCGAAAAGTAAAAGTATGTGTGGGTCCTGACTCTAACACATGTTTAAAGAGAGCATTGGTCTTTTGGGCCATCCTAATACTATAAAGATGTTCTCGGACCCTATCCCTCAGACGTCTGTTGGTCTTCCCAACATAGAATGATTCACATGCTGAGCAGTTGGCAAGATATACCACATTGCTTGTTAGACAATTGCCACTAGTTTTAAATGAATACAAACGTTTACTAATGGGATGAACAAAAGTAGAATCACAATTAATATAACGACAAAAATTACAGCTGCCACAGGGTCGAGTCCCCACATAATCGGTGTTAACATGTGGTCTAATAGTTCCTCTATCACACAATAACCTCTTAAGGTTCTTCTTGTTCTTGTATCTAAATTGAGGGGTAACTCCTATCACCTCCTTAACTTTCGGGTCAACAGTGAGAATATTCCAATGTGTTTTAACTAGTTTTTTTATCCTGCCCACATCATTAGTATAAAATAATGAAAAAGCAGTATTATTGACACTTGATGTTCCGGGACCTGTGTCAAGGTCGGGCGGGACGACCATCAGATCCCTGTCTGAGAAGTAAGGAGAAGCTGTACTAAACCGCAAGGGGAGTGAGTCCACAATTCCTCTATTTATATCTCTGTCGGCATACCCTCGCTCTAACAACCTCTGATTTAAATCACAGAGATCTCTTTCAAAACCAGCAGTGGTCGGATTATATCTGGATACTCTTATAGCTTGTCCTTTAACAATATTATTGAAAACATAACCCGGATGCATGCTACTACGATTGTAAAGAGAATTCTTATGACATGGTTTCCTAAATAGTCCTGTATTCACAAGGCCATTAGGTAACTTTTCTATAAAAACATCCAAAAAGGATATTTTAGTAGATGAAACTTCATAGCTGAATTTCAAGTAAGTTGTACATTCATTCATGTAGCATACAAAAGTGTCCAACTCAGTGGATGACCCTCCCCATAAAAAGAAAAGGTCATCGACGAAGCGTCTATAAAACAAAACATGTCTGAGAAAATGGGTGATGAATGCATGAATACATGTTCCCATTCAGCCATGAACAGATTGGCGTAGCTGTTGGCACAGGATGTGCCCATAGCCACGCCATCTGTCTGTAGGAAACACTTCCCATCAAAGCTAATCACATTATTATATAACACTATGTGCAATAAAGAAATGAGCAAATCAATCATCAATGCAGTCATAGTGGTATGCCTCTTAAGATATCTAGTAACCATGTCAATGCCAGTCTGGTTGGGAATAACAGTAAAAAGAGACTGGACATCCATGGTTACAAAAGTAAAATTCAAGTCATAATTTGTTCCCTTAAGATAATCATAAAGGTCAATTAAAAATTGACGTGTATCCTTCAGAATGAAACTATTGCAATCAACAACTGGTCTAAGATGGCTCTCTATATAGATGGAGGATGGCTCCATCTATATAGTGAGTCATCCTCTACCAGCAACAATAGGTCGTAAAGGAGGTTTTGTCAAGGCTTTATGAATCCTAGGTAAGCCATTGATCAAAGGGACTAAAGGATGTGGTACATCAAGAAAAGAAAATAGAGTGTGATCAATAATATTGCTATGTAATAACCCTAGTAAAAATGAATGTACTCTATTTGAGTATATCTGAACTGACTCAAGTTCTAATGGCTTATAAAACAGTTCATTACTCAGCATCTCAAACATACTACTAGTATAATCACAGCTGTTCAGAACGACGATGCCTCCACCTTTATCTGCAGGTCTAACAGAGATACTCGGATCCTGACATAAGGTCTTCAAGGCAAGGCGTTCAGAATAAGAAAGGTTGTTGAAATAATGACTTTGTTTAGATCTGTTATCCCTCATTTTATACAAGTCATCTTCAACTAGTTTGCTAAAAGCTGCTAGAAGAGGATGTAATGGAGGTATGAAAGTACTTGGACGCTTAAATGTACTAGTTGGAATCATGGATGAATTGTCGGTAAAAGTTAGTCTCAAAGATAAATTACGGACAAAAAGCTTAAAATCTCTCAGGGTTTCTTCAAACACACTAGGGGTGGAAGGAATGAAGGATAGACCTCTGGAAAGGAGGTTAATTTCTTCATTGATCAAAATGCGTGAGGACAAATTGTACACTATGTTGTTCTGTTACTTGTTCATTGAGTCTGATGAAGCCGTCTGGTGAAAGCGCTTACTCGTTTCTACAGGAATAAAGAGTATCTATTGGATTTACATTTTGCCTTTTGAGCCTTGATTTGGATTTCTTATATGTACTTTTAGAGATTTTGCCCTCAGCTGTGTTCGCCTACTTCATTCGTGTTTCCATTAATGTTTATTTCTTATCGTACAGAACTGCTTTCAAGAGTTTAACTATAGGTAATGCAATATCACTGCTAATTTTGCATAGAAGCTAAGACCCACTTATGCTGTACCGATGAGTTTTATATAAAGGTCAAAATGTGCATGACCACAACTAGTAGGGTTTTGAGTTTATTGGCCTGGATGTAATCATAAAAACATAAAGTCATGGGCATTCAGAAGCCATGTAGCTGAAACATTTGATGTCCTTACTGGATCACTTGCATATATTCCTTGAGCCTCCATGACAAGTTGTTAAGGTATCATACAATGACAGTATGACTGTCTGGGTTTTTCTTGCAGCTGTTTTATATATATATGTATATATATATATATATATATATATATATATATATATATATATATATATATACAGATACACACATATATATATATATATATATAGATACACATATATATATATATTACAGATACACATATATATATATATATATATATATATATATAGATACACACACATATATCTATATACCTATAGATATATATATATATACACACATATATGTGTGTGTGTGTGTGTGTGTGTACATGCACGCACACACACACACACACACACACACACACACACACACACACACACACACACACACACACACACACACACACACACACAAACACACACACACACACACACAGACATATATATTCTCTACTGTGATAAGTGGTGGAATACTCACTTCATTGAGTGCGTGAAGACTACAGTCAAACAATATCAATGTTAATTAAGCAGAAATGCCAAAATTTCATTTATAATTAACATTTCAACAACATGTTGGAGTGTGTTTTTGTGTGAGTGAGTGTGGGTTATGGTATGCGGAAGGAGATGTTGGAGTGTGTTTGTGTGAGTGAGTGTGGGTTATGATAGGGGAAGGAGCTAGATGTAGTAGCATGCTTGGGTACTGGTATTTTTGAATTATTTGTGAGTTTTGTTTATTAGTGCCATTTGGGAAAGGCTGTTTAGAACCATAGAGCTTGGTTTAGGGGCACAAGGTATTAGGATTAACACATGTTTCTAAGGTAGTCCAGGGGTTATCGGTAATAGGGTTTTATAACGATGGTAATCAGATGGAAATATGTAACAAAATGTCAGATGCTGACTAATAGCACATTGCAGGAAACAGTATTACTACACACAGTATAAATATCTTTATTTTTGTTGTGTTTTGAAACAGGTAATTCTGCAGAAAACCCAATGTTCAACTTTTTGCCATGAGGATTTTCAAAATTTGTCCACAAAATTTTATCTGCTAAAATACAAAATACTTTTCATTAGCTTTGGCAATTGAATATACAGCAAAGTACAGATTACTTAAATGCAAATATTATCTTTATAATAAAACCTGAGTGTCCTGACATTCCGTTCAATCAGTAGGAGATGTCAGTATTCAGTCCTGCTGTCTAACCTGAGTAATGACGCTGCTGCTTAAATGAAAATCATACATCAATCGTAAGCTATCAGAATGATTTTTCAAAAAGGTGAAATCGGAAATGCTGATGAATGTAAGAGACAGTATCAGCACATTTATTCTGGAGGCAGAGACAATGTGAAGAAAGAATATGCAAACTTCCAAGATGCTAACTTCTGAACAGCATGTAAGCGCTTTAGGTTAGAACATCCCAATGGTTGGCCTCTGTTCTTTATTGCAAAAAAAAAAAAAAAAAATGAGATGCAGAATGTCACATCTAATTGTAATGAGCATCCATATTCAACATTCTAAGACACGTGTTATATAACTGCATGCTTGGAGTATTGTATCTACATTAATAATACATCTGGATAAGAAAAATCACAATTTATCTATGTAGGTGGACAATGCTAACTCTGAGGTTATAATTATTCTAAATGGAGTAGAAATGTCCCTCAGTGTTAGAGAATGTAAATAGGTCTTCAGTAATACATACACATTTCAGTAACTATTCTGAGATCAGAGTATAAGGTAAAACATCTGTTAAAGAAATTGGGTAATTTTATATGTGTTTCTATATTAGTGTTAATATTTATAATACCTCAGGAAACAAAATCCCTAATATTCACTGATTGTATGTGCTAGTGTAGGAGACAATTATATGTTGCATATTGATTATAATTTGTCTCAATCTGCTCTGGCAAAAAGAAGAAAAGACCCAGATACCAATTTTCACTATCCATATTATCCATTTTAGGGTTGCAGGAAGCTGAGATTTATCTTTGCTAGCAAAAGGCAGGGTGCAATCCAGGATACAACATTAAATTGTTCATCACATGCATGCTCATAGTCCATATACATGCGTGCACATACACACAGAAACATATGCACATACACACACACGCGCATACGCACACACCCACACATGCGCACACACGTGCACACACACACACACACACACACACACACACACACACACACACACACACACACACACACACACACACACACACACACACACAGACACAAGCACGCACACAGACACACAGACACACGCATGCAGACACAGACACACACACGCAGACATGCACACACACACACACACACACACACACACACACACACACACACACACACACACACACACGCACGCATACACACACACAAACACACTTGAAGTGACTGTATTTTGTCTTATAGAGCTACTTATAGATAAAGCTACAACCAGAGGAATGCAGCAAATTGTAGCTTCATCCTCATCTATTGTGAGGTGCAAGCCTCTCTCTATAATTCCTACATCCTTACTTTATATATACTATCTCCATAGATGCACAACTAACTTCATAGAAGAGAATAAAATAATGCAAGTGAGTCACTATCAGTGCTCTGACAGAACCAGCACTGGTCATGATTCTGCATGAGAATCATCAGTGAATGAGTGGCACGTTGTCCAAATGAAATTGGTGAGTTGCGCCCTTATCTAATATGAAGTGGCAGAAATGTCCAAGGAAGTTCTGAGCTTTGACAGTTCTACTCTCTGTAAGTGTTTGGGATGTGACAAGAAACACGATTCTGTAGCCAAACACTATTTATACAGAAAGATGACGTCCTGAATCCAGCCGTGGAATGAACTGGAAAGCCATTCATTGTTGGGTAGCAATGTACCTCACCACTCCAGCTTAATTACAGAAATAATGGCCTCAGAAGATATTATGCACCCTGATATATATTAAAATTAGAAACTGATAGCCACACAGCCATTCTGTTTCCTTGTTTTTCATACTCTAACTCACCAACTTAAAGAGTGTAGAACCATAACAAAAAAAAAAAAAAAACAATAGAGACAAGCACACCCTCTCCCACACCAGCTCAACTCCATTCAGTTAAGCATTTTTAATTAAACAGGTTTATCCCAGATGATTTTACATTCAAACAAGCACACATTAAGTAAAAGTAGCAGCATACTTGGAAACAACTTAGCTACAGAAATATGTGCAATAGAAAAGGTGGTAACACCAGCCCCATGGGTATACAAGTTGCAACACAGAGGAAAACCTAAGCAACCAGATCAGATCTTAATATTTATGGACGTGAAGTAAAAAAGTCGACAAAGTACAGAGATGTATATCACAGATAGTTAATGACAACATAGTAGAAATGATTGAAGCAACATTATTTACAAAGAAACAGCTGAAGGAAAGATCTTACATTTTGAAATACAACATAACAGGAGAAATATGATCATTTTGCTGACAGATGAAGGACTCAGACTTCAGAAAGGCTTATATATGAAAAAAATCTATTTAAATGTTTTAGAAAAGAAAAAAGACCTGTAAACATCTCAAATTTCTAAGCTTTATTGATGACATCAAAAATTATGGAAGGACAAAGCAAGAACACGAAATTGCCCCGTAATGTAATACTCGACAGATGGTTCTACTACAAACTCTGCAACATCTCGTAACATGTAGTGATGTGAGTTAATGCATTTGATTAACGAAGGTATGTAATGTGTAGAAATTTTATTATTTTAAAAAGTATTTTATAGTATATTGTTTTATTATAGATGCAATTTGTGTATATGCACTTGTTAACACTGGATACAAGATTCTGGAATGATGGCTTTAACACACTCGGTTCCCTCTAATGTGATCAATTATTGTTAATTGATCTCAGGCTGTGATTGGATGCTGGATATTTAAAAGGAGAGTGCTTTTTTCGTAGTTTGTATGTCTGATGAAGCATAGTAGCATTACATGAAAATGCTTACATTTGTATTTTTTATCTGTCTTCATTAAAACTTGTTATTTTTATACCATGCTGGTCCTCTGCCTGTTTGAATTTGTTGACATATTTATTTGGAGTGGGAATTGGACTTTATCTGATGCAGTAGTTCTGCTTTTGTTTGTTACCTTAATCATTATGATTACCCCTGCACCCATGTCACAGTCCCCATTTTATGAAATATAGCAATTCAGAGACTCTGGTGGAATCTAGCCTCATTGGAATTATATGGGATGTAAATTAGTGCTTATTAGTGACATTTACAGTCTGCCATGTTAGAAATCAAAACTGGCAGCAAGGAAAAGGCAGCAGCAGATGTATCTGATTAGGAAGATAATTACCATGTCGCAACATAGAAACAGCAATTTCAGAGGACAGAACATAGCAGAAGTACAAAACATACTTCAATACTCTGGTTAATGGTGTTGTATGTGTGTCATATCTATGTAAAAATTGCCACGAGAACAGTGTTTTGACAGAGTAGTGTTGGTTTGATAACAGTGGTTTTCAGTGTTAGCTTGTTGACAACATACAACTGCAGTTATAGATTGGGCAGGTTGAGCACCATTAGACCTAAAACTATGTCTGAGATGTGGTAGACCACTGCAACAGCGCTGCCACTGTCTTCCACTTTAGTCTTCTGAAAGCTGTATTACATCTGTGGCATATGCCTGTGTGACAGTGTTTAGGACTAGAAAAATGGTAACAGTACTGAATGTATGGTAACACTGTTGTTTTGTGCTATTGTGTTATGCAGTGGACAGTTGTGCAAAACTTAAGGATTGCTGCCACCACCTTGCCTGTGTTTTCGTCTGCCACAGGTACACTTGCTATAGACATCAACACATAATAAATAAGGCATCAAATCTGTGCCCTCTTGGTCACCCTTGTGCTCCCTCGAAAGCCACCGCAGTTGATAATACAAATAACACCTTCCATTGGAGCTCACTGACTCCAAATGATCCTCTGTGCTTTACATACCTCATCTGCTGCACAGTCTGTCCCTACTACTACAACTTTGTTAATCACAGGGATATCCCTATTTCCAGCATATCTATGCTCCTATCTATCTAGCTACACCTGATCAGTTTAGTCAATGGCTGAAATACCAGGACACCATACGTATGACAGTGGTACCACGTTTTGCTAACACTTTTCTTGCCTAAAGCAGTCTATTCTCTTTCTAGTTGCATGCATGCCCTCCTGAGGTAGAGAACAGAAGTGGATAGTCAAGTTCAGCCCTGCTGGGAATGAAGTCCTAATATAGAAAATCAGTGCCCATGGGGGGGAGGGGGGGAGCACCTGCTTGTAAAAGTGAAAACCCTCCGCCTTCTAAGAAAATGTGTGCCCCTGTATAGGTGGGAATGATTACATAATACAGTGATGCTGGAAGCATGCCAAGGATGTAATATGGTGAGCCTTACAGAAGGCAAACAACATAGCAGAGAAAAGGATGGCAGGAAAAAGGATGACATCTGCAGGCCAGCACATACGACGACAAATGTTTGGCCTCCTTGCATAAAGGCAATGATGGAACGGATCTCATAGCAGGAGACGTGGACACGATTTTGGGGGTCATCTACCACATATCTCACATAGGCATCAAGTATGTTAGTAGTCATACTGCGTATTCTACAGAGTCACTCTGTACAGATGGATATCAGAGACCATACACTGACAACACCATAGCTGACCTGTCAGCACACTTAGTCTTTAGTCACACAGGATTACAAGCAAAGGAACATATATAACAATTGCCAGCATACATCCATCTGTAATTTGTATGCATAATTCAAGGCATCATATCTTGTGGGACAGACCCCATCACTCTGTTATTTCATGTATTGTGCATTCACAAGACAGACAACTGCTATTGCGATACCTGCAGATGTTGGCCCATAGAAACAGGCAAAGTTCAGCATGTACACAAGGTCTCATGATGATGCTAATATTCAGACCAATTCACAGTTCTACGATACAGTGACGCTGTCTGTCACCCTCTTGAGATATCCTATACTGACTGCTCAAGGTGACACTGGCCTTTTATGCATCTGCTGCCCTAGAGGATTCACAGCATGGACCTTACCATTTCAGTCAATGATGCCTTGTGACAGACAGCAATGCCACTGCTACCTCAGGTTTTGTGGCAGCAGACCAATGCATTGGTGCCCCATAGGACTAATGTATTGTGTCTGACAATATGGATACCTTATGTAAGGCAGGCTACCAGAAATTCAAGGTTTTATTAACTGTCACAGCAAACCTAGACTTGTAAGTGTTTAGTGTTCTTAATCAACAGATGTACAAGTCTATAATCTGGGCACATTTTACATATATCTATGCAAAATCATATTGCCACTCACTATCAAATCAACCTGGAGACAATAGTGTCCATGGATAATGCCATAACTGGACTTCTGTGGTCTACGGTGACACATGCTACATCAAATGTCACCTCCATGTATTCGTTAATGAGTGTGAATATCTGTGTACTATACACCAATGTTGTCTCTGGGCATAGGGCAAGTTCGTACCCATAGAAGCTACATATAGTGATAATCACAGACTGCATAGTCAATGCCATGATGTCATCATTCCTTACCCCTCACGGAGGGCATGCATTCCTCAAAGCTACTAAGTGTAGGATAAGTCATGTGTGCCTCTAGAGGTCCTGCTCCTTCAGATCTACCACATCTGTGTGTTGGCAGTTCTCTACACTTCCTTTGATCACCCATTACAGGGATCCCTTCATAAGGCCATAGTGCTTCCTCAACAATTGGTTGTTAAAGTGGTCAAACTGTATGGGCTTGCTGTGACCTACCACCCAACTAAATTTTATAAGACACTAATGACCCTCTATGACCGACATTGCAACCTCCATTCACCAATAGCTCAACATCAACCAGTTGTTTAAACAGCCATGTGACAATATGTACCTAGGCAACAGTATGTATGCTAGTAACTGTGACCATCATCATCCTCTGCCCTGTGTAATGTGAGTGGAGATGTCTAATGCAACGTATGCCCCAAACATGCACTACACCACATAGATTGTACAGAAAATTGCATGCATTATATGATTCTGAGTAATACTCTGCTGACTTCGTGTGCATGCCTTGGCCCATAGAGGGGGTTAGGCATTGACAGCTCACCCGAGTTTCCATAAAATGTGCATAATTCTTTCTGAATAAGGAGCACCCTGGATGGCATTACACAGCCTCTATAGTCATGTCAACAAATGTTTTGTTACAACATCAAAGCATATAATTTAAACCACAATAGAATATATTGTTGGCATATACTTTAAACCTTTGGTTAAATCCAAAGTTGGCCTTTTTCTTACTTATACTTTGCATTACAGTTAGTACAATATAACTGACAATATGCTCATTCCTGGTGGTAAATATTAGGATCATTAAATCTTTTGGAGCCGTAGAAAATACTTGAAGAATTGTTTATATCAACATGAAGTAGAAATACATCAAACAAAAGGGATGGAGTCTTCCTATATAATTTATCACACTTTTAACGATTCTTATAATCTGAAAAATGGAATACCATACTCTGTTGCATCAGTGAGTGTAAAACAATAACATAAATGATTAATGTCTGTAATACTATTAATACTGCTAAATATTCATCTGATTATTGGCTTACTGAGTAAGTGAATATGATTAGTAATGTCTCTGAATACTAAAAAAAAGAAGTTCCTTTTCTGATGCTTCTAGTGTGGATACTAAAATGGCCCTTTCCTAGTTTACTAAACATAAGGGTCTTTCTAGTGCTGTTATCTGCCTCTGCTTCAGGGATGGAGGTAGAGTGCATTTTGTTTTGCTGGCAGCCGACTCTCAGTAAACATCAGAAAGACTGCAAAAAATAAAGGTGGTACAGACATGTTCAGCTGAAATTCATGCATGAATGCATGCAGTCTTACAATAGTGACATATATCCAAATGGGTCTACGTTGCTAGATCAAAATTACACTATCTCAAGCTACCAACATCGAGACCAATTAAAGCAAAAGTGCACTTTCGCAAAAGCTGGTTCTCCTAATCGGCAAAAAACAAAACAAAACAACTGCTCTAAACAGTATTTTAAGGGAGGGGCAAGCCCCCCTGCACCCCCATGTCAGGGGCTGTGGCCCACACACCCCCCTACTTAAATATACTAGCACTGCGATCGCTCTACAGTAGGGAAAAGGATATATTTCCTTATCCCCACTGTAATGCACTTCGGAAAACTGGCTTTTGTGAAAGTGCACTTTCAGTTTAGTGCACTTTCGCTAAAATGGGCTTGATCTTCTGGTTGTCGAAAAAGTGAGTTTTCGACATTCAGAAGTAGACCCATCCTAATATATGCTATTGTAGGTTACCGATTAATATGGGTAAGGCTTGAAACAAAACAAAACAAACAAACAAAAAAACACAACCATAGAGACCTTTCAACATGATTAATTTCATTCTTATGCAGTGATTTATCATATACAGTAAGCATATCAGGTGCTATGGGTAGACCTTAGAAAATAATGTTAGTAGGCGGTAGCTAAAACTTGCTATAAGTAAGTAAATCAGAAAAGCCACAATACAGATACTCTTCACAAAGAAAGCTAACAAACATGTCATTGAAGGTTCTGGCCACCAGTTACCCTGCCAGAAGAAAGATATTGGCCACCAGTTACCTTGCCAGAAGATGAAAACTGAACATTCAAGCTTCAGTTGCTCAAGATTCAACTCAAGAAATACTGGAGGTGCTGCTTAGGAAATTACTGTTGGCAAGGTTTGCCAGCAGTGATGCCTTTTCAGGGGAATTTCCCCCTTCTTTGAGTTGGTGCAACAAATTTGGAGTTAGTATGTATATATATATATATATATATATATATATATATATATATATATATATATATATATATATATAGACTGAGAGACAGAGAGAGATGTAGATTATCTATAATATAAAAGAAAAGTACAACCCCATTTACATGAAAGTGCACTTTTATGAATACCGGTTCAGTGAACTGGTAACAAAAAAGAAAACACTGCAGCACCAAAGCATGCTACAGTGGGGATAAGGGAAAATAGCTGTTTCCCCACTATAGAGTGATCTTGGAGATAGTATATTTAAAGTAGTGGGGATGTTGGGGGTACAGCCCCACACATGGGGTGTGCAGGGGAGACTTGCCCCCTTGCAAAACTGCCTTTGTATTGTTTCCTTTTTTGTTTTTCTTACCGATTTTTCGAACCATTATTCACGAAAGTACACTTTCGTGACCCATATATTAATATATATATATATATATATATATATATATATATATATATATATATATATATATATATACATACATATATATATATATATATATATATAGAGCGATTGGAGAGAAAGAGATAGGGACAGAAGTTCAGGGGGTATGGATGCTGCCCTCCTCCACGTTTCTTTTTTCTTTGGCAATTGCAGTTTAGGAATTCCATGCTGCAGTGTATTCAGTTTTATCTGCTCATGGTGGAAGCCTGGCTAGGCACCTGAACAAGGTAAGACAGGCAACATCTGTGACGTAACATTCATAAATTCAATGTGTGATATTTAGAGCATTCTACTGTTCATAAGTAATTATTAGGTTTATCAGTCTGTAGACTATTACAATCCTACCAAATAACCAGAGGTCAGAATCAAATCCTGTAGCTTCTATCTGTGGGATAAAGACGTCGACCTTCATGCCATCTGCCACCACCTCAGAGAAAGTCTACATTATAATCACACAGCAATTTCTGTCAGTACATATTTCATAAATTAAGCTATTCATGTATTACAATCTTGAAAATGGTATTTTATCTTTTTATATTTTTGCATAACTTGCAAGCTTTCCAAATAATAATAACTTTATAAATTACCATGAAGATTTTATGTGGTTTTAGTATCAAAATCTTATGTCAGTAAAGTGTTTATCTGTCAAGTTATGTAATCCTTTTCTCACAATGCTGTACACCACATATATTTTCAAAGATGTTTACTGGGTTATGTCAAGTCATACCCAATACATAGCATGTCCTTGCACCACATATTGAGCAAACAAATACCTATATTGCTCCATTAATCTAGAAGCATCCAACTGAGCTGTAATGATGTAGGAAGTATTTACTGCTGTCTGTGAAATATATTATTGCCAGTACTCCTTTTCCAGTAAGACAAGCCAATATCTTAATTTCAGTATTTAGTCAGGCAATTTATACTTGGCAAAGACATGCTTTATAGTAATATAAATAGTTAACAAGATTTAATTAAACTGGATTTCAGTATTTTGCTTTCTGGAATTATGACTGGTATGCTTGGGTCCCAAATGTAAGCTTTCATTTAGAAAACCTAATTACAATTTCTCATAATCTTTCCCTTAATAGACATCTAAGCAGACAGAATTAAGTATATCTAGTGTTCTTAATCACTTCATTAAGGTAGTTAAGATTTGTAATTATTCAAACTTTTTTCGATACAGAGATATAATCAAATTAAAGAGTGCATTGTTCCCTGCAATATTAAAAATGGTAAAATCAGATATGCAGACTATATCATTATTTTTTTCTTAATTTTAGACAGTGGATGAATATATACAAATGAGATCATAAAAACACACTATAAGCTGTCTGATCTTCTGCTAAACATTGATGGCACTGTCAATACTACGCAGACATAAAAGGTCCAGATTCCAAAAGAGTTGCTCTCAGTGTAAGTCTGCCCTGATTCGGAAAGACCTGCTCTCAGTTAAGTGACTTATTTCGATGTAGAGCCTGTCTATAAATAAGCTTACTGGGGGGGGGGTCAATTCTAAAACACCTGCTCTCATTGTAAGTGTTCACCTACGCTGAGAGAATTGTTTTGGAATCGAGGCCAAAGCATTTGTCATTAAAGAAAATGTTTTAGTGTGGACATTTCAAAGGTGACTGAAGAAATTATGTTTCTTGTGAAGCTTACTATAATGAATAACTTGCATCTGAAGCAATGTCAGCGATAAATATTAGTGACATCATTTCTATAAGCACTTAATAATAATATAATGAAAATAAAAGACTGAAGTATGCTGCTGCATTCCTGAACACAATAGAAAATGTTACTGATGTTTTGGGGAAATGGAAGAGTTGCTGAAGTTGAATTTTGTGTTAGGTATGTAGGTATGCAGTTTTGCTTTGTAAAAGTGGATGGAAAACTAACATCTTTTATTTATTATTAACATTTTTTATGTGAGAACAGCCACAAACCATAGACAAAGTTAAAAAAGTTTTCTTTTCACAAATGACACATAACATTCAACTGTTTTAATTTTCCTGTTTTCAATAAGCTTTTTTATTTTTAATCAAGGATATTATCCACGCTTAGTACATTGTCCTATTACAAAACAATTTAAACACGCTCACTAAATTTATTACGAAATAAACCCAGAAGATCATGTTAAAAGTGTGCAAAGGTTCAAAGGTTTCCAGAAACAGAAGATAAATGAACTAGTAGGTCCTGCCCTGCATAATTTTTTGTTTTTTGCAGTTATACTAGTCTTCTAAATCTGCTATTTTACTGATTGGTTTCTATATGCAGCACATGACAGGGTCTCTGTAGTAATGAAACAGCAGTGTTGCACCATCATTTTTATTTATTTATTTTTCATTTATTTCAAAGATTCTAAGTTCCATTGCTTCCATCACTGACTTCCAGGATACTAATGATTGTCTTGTCTGTCCTCACTACAAAAGGGTTACTTGGAGGATGCTACATGAAGTTTTGCAGATGCATGCTGAAATACTGTTTTCTCACACATTGCAAGATGATCAAGGGCATCAAGACTGACGAAGGTTTAGAAATAACTTTCAAAAATAAAGTATGCTATTGAGCTTGAGATCTTTTTAGACTTTGCCCGTTCGATTCTCAGTTAGAGCATCTTCTGTGTGGCGAAATGCGTGAACGGGCGTTCCTTCATTAAAGGTTGTGCATTAGGCCCGGCAAGCCAGCACGTAAAACTCTACTGCCAATCATTAGTGGACCAGAGTTCCGTTGTGGCGACCCCTAACCGGGAAAAGCCGAAAAACACAAACAAACAAATTGAGCTTGAGATCTGAAATGTGACTGGTGTTTTTATATCAGAAACTTCATTTTCTTTGACACTGTATACTAACATTCCTTTCATATTGTACATTTAGATTAAAATCTGTCATAGACTCCGATCCGGCTACATTATTTCTCATCTGTGGAACCCTTAATGAAACAAAAATTCCTGTGACTAACCAATACCAACCTATGTTCATAGAAAGTATCAACAAATTTTTTAGATAATCTTTAATATGAAGTTGAAATAAAGTAGCCCTGTATATGACTGCAACAGATGGCAGAAGCTGAAATTCAAATCACAAATACTAGCATTCCTTTATAACTTATCTGTACAGTTAAAAAGCCATGATAAAATTAAAATATATGAGCTATGATCCTGTTTCCACATTTAGAGCAGGTTTTCTGTGCTCTACATTTTCAAGACTAATTAAAAGTACAATTTACTGCCTTGTGTAGCAGAGGTTCCATGACTAAAAATATATTATATGGGTCTATCCAGCCCAGTATGGTGCTGGTTACATCAAAAGGCCGCTAGCAGATCACCCAGTAAAGCCACTGATAGATTGCAGGCACTATTGAAATACACAGCAATCTATGGATCATAAGTGGATGGGTCTGCTTCTGTGTGATATACCTTTCAACCTCTCAGCACAAGAAATCTCGAA
Source organism: Protopterus annectens (assembly GCF_019279795.1). Lineage (NCBI taxonomy): Eukaryota > Metazoa > Chordata > Ceratodontiformes > Protopteridae > Protopterus > Protopterus annectens. The sequence goes on from NC_056737.1 coordinate 1,471,150,764, forward strand.
AAAGCCATAAAGAATGGGAGGACAAAGGCCCAAAAATAGAGACAGATTTTCAATATTGGTCCTATAAACTTAAAAAGTTTCTAGAATAACAGGTTTTGCATTATTATGTATTTTCATAAGGATACAAGGTCTGAAATCCAAATGTCTGTCATTATTTAGTATTATTTAGTGACTTCAATCATCAATGATTTTCCAAACAAACACAAATTGTATGAAGAATAGACTGAAAGTATGAAGAAAAAGTCTGGACATTCTGCAAAAATCTGGACATTTGAGAGTTATGCTGTGTATCTGTTGCATATGGTTTATTATCTGGGTAAACATGACATCTAGGACCAGAACAAAGTATTGCATGTGTGAAAAGCTATTAGTGCATGGCATGTACAAATTTTCACAGTTCAGGCCAACATGTCAGTTCATCTTGTCCATTAGTGAACTGATTAAACTACCCCATTTACCTTTGCTGACAGTCAAAGGGAATAACTATACTTCATGTTACATTCCATATTTTGTTTTGCAGCTTGACCCTAAAATAAACCTCCTTGGACATTTCTGAAATGCTTTTCTTTCCATTAGCAGATGTAGTACTAATGAATGCTCTTCATTAATGAGACCTTGGAGGAGTAGAAGGCAGGGAAGGATCATCATGGCACGATTATTATCAACAGTAATATCTCTTAACTGTAGTCTGCAAAATTTTTTATTCTTTCTGGAGAAACAGCAAACAAAAATGAACCTTATTCCACTGCATGCTCTGATTAACATTGAGATTCATTTCCTTTTATAAAGCAAAAAGTTGTTTATTCTGTAAGTTTACGGTGCATCGCAAGTTAAAGTCATGAGTGAGAATGAAATAATAGAATGCTAATGTTTCTATTATGCATACAACTCAAAGTGAATTAATCTACAATTATATGAGCACAACAGTGTCTCTAATAATTTTTATCATTTAAATAAAAGTAGTATGTGGAAACAGACATCTGAGTAAAAAGGAGGCTTGCAAGTATAAACTTTTGGAAATCTGTGCACTTGAGTGAAACATGGTTACAGAAACGTTAACTATTTAAGAAGCTTAACATCTCTGCAGTTTGATCAACCCATCTCAGTTTTACAGATCATTTCTTCTGTAATTTTTGGCTTCAAAATATTTTCTTCTCACTTAGAACCTTGAATTTTTCAATATAAACAACACTTCAAGTTTCTTAGTTCATTTTCTGTTTTGAGTGTCTAATATGATTTTACTTCTTTGGTTTTTGCATCACTGTCACTAAAGTGCATTGAAACAAATTCAATATATGGAAGTTGGAAATTTGCATTTTTACTATATGGTATAGGGCAAATTAAAATTCATCAACATGGAGTTGTCTGACTATTTTACTTCATTTTTCTTCCAGAACATTTTTAAGAAAAGTGATATACTTTTTGTGTGTACAATTATTTTGTTTCTGTGAGTTTTAATAAGCAGCAGAAAATAGCAATACATTAAAAACTAAAAAGAACTCCAGCAATTTGGCTTGGCTTCTAGCATCTAATAATGTATGAATGTTTTACATTTTGGCAAAAAATTACAAATGGGGTGAGAAGGGTAACTTATGTTTGTTTTCATGACATTTGCAATTATGAAGGTAGTCAATTACCTGGCATGTGTTCAATATAATTTTTGTTCTCCACAACCATCAAAATCAAAGAACATAAATGAGGTTTGGGAACAAACTGATTGATCCAGGGACATCTTCAGTGTGTAGGGGTTAAACAGAGTTAAAGGGAGTCAGGAGTTTTAGTTTAGGGAAGGATGTTAAGGCTAGGAAATAACATAAGGTTTGGGTAGATACTGGGAAATGAAGGATTAATTTAATATGGGGAGAGTTTTGAGGAAGTGAGGCAGGTGGGTGGGGTATAGAGGTTTTTATGTGAGGGTAATTGGGAAGGGGATCAGATTTAGGCATTATTTTGCTGTAGTGCAGGCTTACATCCAAGATGACATGTGATTAGTGCTGTGGTCATGTAGGCCTTGAATTAATAGCTGTGGGCATGGATGAGGTGAGTCATGCTTACTAACCAGTTTGGGTATGCCTCAAGGTGTTGAAGGGAGAGCGTGAAGTTTAGTTGTAATAATTATTTTCCTCCTCCTTTGGTGGGAGAAGATTATTTTGGAGCTGTGGGTATGAAGTGTTGATAGTTCAAACAGTGGCACAGGTTGGCGCTATGGAGTATAGGAGTTTCTGGCCTAGAATATATTATAAAAAAAATGGGAAGGAAATGCAGGGAACCAGTCTTCTATTTAAGTGGGGGGGGGGGTAGAGAGCTTGTTGGTAAGGCTCAGTAGCATTAAGAATGGATTTATATACCTTGTTAGCCATTCTTTGATCTTCGGGGATTTCATTGTCTGGGATTTTATTACAACATTGGTGGGTGGGTTGGTAGTTCTTGGGTCTGTGGAGTGGTGCAATAGACTTCTTGGTGTGGTATTCCAGTCAGAATTTTTATTGGTAGTGGTGGTAGACTGCTGCAGCTTTTTTATGGCTACTGTGGATCGTTGGTGGTCAGCTCAAGTGGTGCAGGTCTCTTTGTGGGTTTAGAGTTAGTTAGGATACACAGTATGGTGTTAAACACTGAGAAGGGGATAAGGAAAACATGCATGGTCCATAAAGGAAGCATCCTTTTGACATTCAACTTTGGCAGGATGTCCAGGTTTTGTCTCATAACTTTAGTCTGTTCCTCATAAAGCTGTGGTTTTCAAGATTTGGTGGCAAGCAGTAAGGACTGCGTTTGAGCTAGGCAGGATAGCGGCATTAACCATTGGGAGTGGGATAGCGGGAGCCTGGGGGTCTTTGATCTGACAGCATATGTCTCAACTGTTCCTGATATTGACTCTAGCTTAGTCCCTCTTAAACCCTCCTAAAACTGGTGACTTTTGGAGGAAAGGTGGTGAATTATACACAATAAATAGGGATAATAATTAAGAGTTATAGGTTTCTTTTATTTCACAGAATGCATATTAATTAACATTCTTTATTCTGACAATGTCAAAATTTTATTCTTCTAATGTTTTAAAAATGTCTTGGATTGTCACTGATTTTCATCAGTTTGTTCCTGATTTCATTAAAATTTGTCCCTGATCGGTTGAGAACTATGTCTGAGATTGAGGCATCCTTTCAACTATTAGTTTTGCACAAGGTCCAGGTTTTGCCTTGCAATTTTGGTCTGTTCCTCATAGAGCTGAGGTTTTCTGGATTTGGCAATCAGTGGGGAGGTAGGTCATTGAACGATGGCAGGCATTTGAGTGTTAGAAGTCGTGTACTTCAGTTAATGTATCATTGCACAGGACCTTTTATTCTAGCAACTTTTAAGTCTGAGGGGCTTGGGGTTCATTATCTAAGCATATTTTGGACTTTGTAAAGAAACATCAATAACGTGGTGAATGATACAATGCACTGTAAAACAGAGGCAAGTAGAGATTTGATTAACCACTGGCCAGTCAAGCCATATCTCAGAAAGGTGCAATCTGAAAATGAATTTTAGTAGGTATGGCTTTGTCTAGATTGGTTGCTCATGGAGGATTTTTTATTTATTTATTTATTTATTTTGCTGCATGCTTCCTTTTACGGACACAGTACAAGGCCAGAGGGCACAGCGTTTGATTCTCCCATGAGGGGCAGTTACACTACTACTAATATAGGATATTTTTTGCTCTCTTTGCTCTCTCTGTCTCATTCTTGCCTTTTCTTTTTTGACAGATGGCAAACGTGCACAGTTTGTCGCAGCGATGGGCAGGCATTGTTTCATAGGCAAAAGAGCTGTTTCAGGAATTGACTACCAGTGAGTCTGTGGTGCCCAAAGAACTGGGGGAGTTAAGATGGAAGGAGATGGCAGCCAATGAAGAGCAAGTAGGTAGCTCAAGGGAAGCGGCCATGGCAGTCGAAGGATGCTTTTGCAGTGGATATTCTGGCTGCTGGAGTAGCACATGATGTGGCCACAGGTAATGACGTGTTGTTGGGAGTTTCTGTAGGCATATTGGACTTGGTGAGATTTGCGTATAGTACAGAGATAGGTGGGGTTGAGGCATGTCAGGAGTTGGGTGAAGCTGTAGGCACTATGGTGGATCCACAGAGGATTACTGAAAGGGGGCAGATGCAAGGTGAGGCATTCATTGGGAAGGGTAATGTAAGTTTGTCTATAGGGAGTTTCATGTCATCCATAGGTGAAATAGAGACACAGCATGATGTTGAGTCAGACTCTGGCATCCGGCTGGGAAATTGGTTAGCTACGCAGGCCCCTAGGGAAGTTAGCAGGGGCAGTCTTTCTGACCCTCACATACCATCTTCAGTTAAAGAAAAGATATGAAAAGGGAAGTACATTGATGCCTTTGAGATAATTGATGTGGAAGGGGCTCATCATTTGTTGGAATTGGATACAGAATTGGAATTTTGATACAGCAACTAGGAAAGACATTTTGGTGGATTTAGAACCCTGAGCAGGAGGTAGCTTGGTAGGAAGAACTATTATTGCAATATTTGGCTTGAGCTTGTTGAAAGCTAAGGTGGTGCAGTCGTTCAAGATGGACCTGCCTGTGATTGGCAAAGCTGCAAGGGTGGCTGGGTTGTATGATTTTTCTCAGTTTTGGACAGTTGGCCAGATGTTGAGATGATGGAGTAGACTGGCTGGTGTGAATATGGATATGCGATAGCTTTTGACAAGACAGGTTTTGAAAGTTTTATTGAACTGTTAAGCTGTAATAGTTGGTGATTAAGTGCATTATGCTCTGTGGGTGACCTTGTGTTTATGAATGTATTTTGGAGCATTCAGGGTGTCAGAATGGTTAGGGTCTTTAATTTGAAGGGGTGTGGCAGTACTCATTTTGGTTACACAGATCTAAAATGGTAGATCTAAAATGGATCATTTAGAAAAGGGCATGCAGACAGTTCTTGGAAAAGACAGGGAATGACTGCATGTGTCAGGTGGTTTGGGTAGGGAGATTAGTGCAGACCCATCCAGGGTGACCTCAGGACTTCGTTTTTCAGTCGAGAGGGAGTAAGGGGATAATGGGCAATCAGTTTGTATATATGATAAGAAGGGCTTTTCATTTTATGGGCTTTCCATGTGAGGGATTCTCCATTCAATCTTTTCTCATTGGTTGGCTTCAGATTTAGCAAAGGAAGGCAGACTAGTTGACATAGTTAAGATGATGGGTCATTGGTCTTCAAACACCTTTTTATTTTATATTAGATAATTGATTGCATTGGTTGGTTTAATATTAATTTTTTTTTTTAGGAAAGGAGATCATCCTGGGCCATTCATATATTCATTGGGTGGCAAAGAGGGCTGCTGTTAGGTCAGCTGTTAATGAACTGGGTTCGAATCTCTTCAGGTGGAGAGTCATATGGCATGACATTAGAGGCCATAGGTGGAATTAGCTCATAGATTAATTTGCATTTAAACAGTCACAGGTGGGGCTTTCTCGATTATTGGTGATACATTTCATAGGTAAAGACTTGGGAATAATTGCTGTGAAGCAGTTGGTGTATAGGATAAGACATGATTTGGTTACATTGAAGAGATTATATCTGGGTATGTACATTGTGTGGTCTGAAATAGTACCATGTTTATGTTGGAGGACTGCTGCTAGTTTTATGGTATTATAGTGGGCTTGGTGGTTTATTAATTGTAGGCAGGCAAGGCAGCTGGTTGTTTTGGATATGCACACAACAGAACATGAGGACTTTGACAGGGACCCGGTTTGGTTTAGAGATGATGGAGTGCACCTGAATGAGTTTGGTTTGGATTTGTTTGATGTACATTTAAGTTTATTGTTGGAGGGTTTTGTGAAAGTCCTTCATTAATTGAGGGGAAACAGCCTGAGTCAGGCTGGTGGGTAGAGAAGAGGGGTAGGTTTGTCCATCTTCTATTACCCCTGTTTGTGTTAGGTGTTGAAGTAAGGAGTTTGGGGTATGAAAGTGAGTAGTAGGATGCTGCTTTCATTTGTAGGAATAAGTGAGTGGTGGTGAGGATGTTGCTTATTCAGGCAGGGTGAGTGGGGATTGTTAATGGTAATGAGGTTGAGGTCTCTGGAGTGTGTGGTGCCGAAGGATTGGGATTTCTTTAGATGTAGCATTTCTAACAGAGCTGAGTCAGACATGGCTTTATAAGTCAAGCAGAGATCGCCTCTAAGTAGGCGATATGAGACAGAGAATAGTTGGAGTTTTTTGAGTCTGCCCATATAGGAAAAGTGTTTAAGGCTAGGATCATCTTTGTGAGGTACTTTTGCAGCCTCTCCAGTTGTTGCAGGTGTCTAGAGAGGTACATGCCAAATGGGGTATTGTACTTGATGACTGGACTAGTGAGGGAAGAGTAGAGGGAGACAATGACCTCTTTCTTCCTGGATGCAAAACCCTTAGTAATGAGATGTGCCACATTGAAGGGCTTTCTGTCCACAGTGGCAATGTGGTGGTCAAAAGAGAGGTTGCTGTCAAGCTGTGTCCACAGATCTCTTATAACGCCTTCTGTGTTCAGTGGACTACCATCGATGTGGTAATTCATGGGAATTGGGTTTTTCCCAAAGGGGATACACTGCCCTGATGTATGGTTATGAAGATGTTCATGTTATGGTTACAAAAATATTCATGTTGCAATTAACAATTTGAAGAGATGCAATAAAGTTATGTTATTAATAATGGTTGTCAAATGCCATTATGGTGAGATGTATTTTACTGAAGGGGATTAGGACAAAGTATCCCAGCAGTAGAAATTTTACATCGATCAAGGGGATAACATACACTGAACTATGCAGAACTGCAGTGAATAATAAACATTCTGAAGTTAAATTTCAATCCTTAGTTGAAAAATAGGTCAAAGTAAATACATGTCATTTTTTTTTGGAAGAGCACAAGTTTCTGTTAGAAGAAACACTCAGAGAATAGCATTTTTGGGAAGAGCAAACTAACTTACAAGTCACCTCAGTTAACCTAGAAGCACACTTCAAAGAAACAGCAGTGGAAAAAAGAGAACATTGAAAACTCAGATAAGGAAATAGTCTTTAGAAATCAGATAAAGAGTATGCATTATGACAAGCTCTATGAATAAGAATATAGCTTTTTTTCCATATAGCAGTTCATAAATATATATGAAATGGAGTTTCTATTCAGAGATGTGAATGCAATTTACATTTGCCTACAGGAAATTCACTACTGACATTTTCATCCTGTAAGTTTAAAAGAACAAGCCAAAATGCTTATCCCTTACTAAGCTATATTGCAAAATGCCCTAGAGATTTTTTTGTATGCATGAGACTGTTTCTGTCATAGACCAGTAAAAGTCACATAGGAAAGTAAATAGTAAATACTGTAGCTGTTTAATTTACTACTCATTAAGCAAGAAATAGCTGCTTTAATTTGGCCTTGCCAGATTTTAATGTATGGTATCACAAATATCAATGAATGGTATTCATAAATGTGTTATGCAAGATGCAAACGATCGTGTACAATTCATATGGGAAATGCCAGTCTGGAATCCAGAGTTAACATTCATTGATTATTATAAGACAAAGTCATGCATGTTGCCACTTGATTTTACAACAGTGGTGTTTATTAATACTCTGGAAAAATATTAGAGTTCTTTATGATTAAAGAAAAAAAATCGGAGTAACTAGCAGTAATAGAAGGGTCTATGTTAAATGTTCGAACATCCAAAATGTCGAACATTACATGGTCGAGACCAAATGTTCGACATTTGGATGTTCGAACATAAAAAAAAAAAAAGAAAACACAGAAAAAAACACTTTAAAAGAGTAGGCAGGTGGACTTGCCCCTCACACCCCCCTATTTAAATATACCAACTCTGAGACCGCACTTCAGTGCAGAAAAGGGAAATTCTCCCTATCTGCACCATACGGTGCCATTGAAAGTCTAAGTTCGAGCACTGAAAATGTCGAACGTTTGGTCTCGACCATATAACGTTCAAAATTTTGAGTGTTCGAAGATTTGACAGGTATCCTAATAGAAAGGGGAAAAATGCAAAATGGGTGCAGGTTGTTCCTGCTTATAATAAAAGGTATAGCCAAAGCTGGAATGATAACATAATTGACTGATTTCACTCTGAAGAAACCATTGTAGAGAGTGATGACTCAAAACATGATTCTTTGACTTACTTGTTTCTTATAAAATTTATTATTCACTATTAGTGATTGGGTACATTGTAGCTTAAGTGGGTAGGGATGTAAATCAGGCATTGTGGTGCCACTGAGATAATAACATGTTTGTCGTGACAAAAGTATCCTGTCCAGTACACCATTACATCAGTGCTGCTAGGTTGTGCAGCTCTATAAAATAGCTACTCTTTTTTGTGCTCTGTAGTACAGCAGCCATATAATAACATCCTTCCTGTATGGGTCCTAAAGTTACAAGTCCTTGAGGAATCAATAAATAGAAGCAAAGATTTTCTACAAATAAATCCCTTCTACAAATAAAACCCATGAAAAATAAATATGAGAGATGTTTGCAGGGGAGAAGCTCCCTGGATCCCATATGGAGGCCTCAAATCTCCCGCCCAAATGTATGTGTGTGCGTGTGTGTGTGTGTGTGTGTGTGTGTGTGTGTGTGTGTGTGTGTGTGTGTGTGTGTGTGTGTGTGTGTCTAAATATATATATATATATATATATATATATATATATATATATATATATATATATATATATATATATTTATATATATATATATATATATATATATATATATATATATATATATGTATATATCAACTTCACAGTTGTACGAAGACAAAGAATTTAATAATCATCCAAATGAAAGGGATCATTGCTGGCACACAGCTTGAAACAACAACACCATTCATTTTCCATGGAAAACAATGGTTGATGTCTTAAACTCTGCTGAATTGTGTTTAATAAGTTGGTTTCTTGGTGACATATAAACTGATGACCAGCGGATCAACTTTTTTACAATTTACTCATTTTTGCAGCCTTGTATCAGTAAATAATTTAAAGTTTTAGATACGGCTGGGATAGTGGAGTGGCAAGGAAAAGCGGTGCATGATGGTGATGGATGTGCTGAAGTGACCCATTTACAATGGCGGCATACCATTGCCATTCTCATGTAACAGTCCTGCTAAGCTATTACATTCAACTACACGTTAAGTACAATGTGTTACACTAGTTTGTGTTAACTTCGGTTAAATGTAATGCTGCCTTTAAAATAATTGTTTAAAAGGAGGCAGTGAGATTTTTTTTTTTTTTTTTTTTTTTTTTTTTGAGAGCTTTAATAATTTTATAATTGTAAATAGAGCTCATCAGCATGTTGTATCTTATGCATATTTTGATATTTTCATGGGGGATGGTGAATGGCAAGGTGCAGGAAGTTTGGAAGTGCTTTCTGATGATTTGCTGTTTTCTTGTTCATTCAGAAAGTATGTGGAATCTGAATCTTGTCGGCTGTGAGGTTTGTTTGCATCTATTTTCATGGCCAAGTTATTACTTGTCTTTTTACTTTGCATATTTTTTTTATTTAAATGCAAATTTCTGTATTTCTTTATATTCTTAAATTAACCTTTCTCTGTCCCAGAATTTGACTGAAATTTATTATATGAAGTTTGGCAACAAACAAAGTTGTCCTGGGACATCTTCATGGGGGGGGGTTAAGTGGATATTAAGGAGTTAAGTGGATGGGGAGGTGAAAGGGTTAAGTGGAGAAAGGGATGGTTGGGAGGAAATGAGATAAGGATGGGAAGGGCTTAAGGTGTTTAGTCTAGTGTAGCTGAGTGAAGCAGTCACATTTTGGCATGAACTTGCTATATTGCAGGTTCTCTGGGGTGGTGTAGTCATAGGTATGGTGGTTGGAGGTGAGGTGTGTGTCTCTGTTTTTTTTTTTTTTTTTTTTTTTTTTTGGGGAGGGCATACTTGAAACACACTCGGATTTCTGTTCCTCAGCATTGTATATTTGTGGAGGGGTGAGTCATATTGTTTGGCTTTGTGGTTGGTTGCTTTCTCCTTCTGAGGATTGTCTGTTTCATCTTCATGGGTTTTCAGAGTGTTGTGAGATTTTATTATGCTTTACAGACCCGTCTACAAGCTAGTCTAACTTTGTGTTGGTTTTTGTATCTCCATGAGAATTGATGCTGGTGCCATGACGTTAACTACTGCTTCTGTGAATTACTCACAGAATTTGAGCTGTTCTCCATTTTTGTATTGGCCTCATGGTTGCCCTTCTCATTGTACGTGTCTGGGGGCCTTGTGTATTTCTTAGGTTTGGCAGTGGATATATTCCTGTGGGGATGATTTGTATGGATTAGGGCATCCCCCATTCAGATGAGTGGAATATTTCTCGATACATGCCCAAACATGCATTTTCTTGCACTCTGGCTCAGAGGGCTTTGGGTCACTACTTTAGTGAAACTTTGAGTTTCAGTCATTGTGCCTATGGAAATCAATTCTGCAGTTGAGGTTTCCACCTTGCAGAAAGCCACATGTCTGGATGTTCTTTCCATCCGGTTTCGTCGTGCAGTGTACCCGTTTTGTTGTTTTGGCGGTTTATGGAGTTTTGGTAAAGTAAGGTGATGGCAGGTGAGTGAGAAGTGGAGATGGATGTGGAGGCAATCTTGGCTCCATCCCTGTCCTGAGTATGGAGCAATCATTTGTCATACATGTGCATGCAGGTAGACAGAGTCAGAGAAAGTGAAGTGAGAAACCCTTTGCACTTGTGAGCAAATCTGGGGTGTTTTGAGTCATTCCAGAAGATAGATGAAAGGCTATGGGCTGTATCCCTGTATATAAGAGGTTGTGGAACCATTGAAGGGTGGCAGGTGGGAAGTTGGGTATACACTGTGACCTGGAGGGGAAAAATGTAGGGGTGGCCAGTTGTCAGTGTTGTCTACACAAGGGCTTGCCTGAATGCGCTGCTGAGGCAAGTTGAGGGTGCCAGCAGCAGACAAGCTATGAATTCAGTGTTAGAGTTTAGGCGTAGACTATGGAAGGCATGCTTTATATGGATGTTGGGATCAGGGGGCATGTCATTGTAAATTTTCACCTTGGCAGAGTTGGTGGGGTGCTGTTTTGCTTGACTGCTCGTTTGCAGTTTAAGTAACCTTATTCTGGTTGCCGCACTGACTGAAATCGGTGTTCTTGTGAGACCAGTGTGCATCACACTGTTCAAGTGCACAGGTAATTTGGCAGTTGACCCTGATGTGATGTGTGGGGAAGCATATCAAGATGGCCGTTTCTCGGGCCGCAAGCTCCATGTGGGGAAGATTTCGCCACTGCTTGCACAGTGCAGCATAGGTGCCTAGGGCCGAGAAAAAAAAAAAGTGTTTGTTAGCTCCTTTAGATTTATAGGAGCAACATGCAACAACCATTGTTGGGTTGGGGTAGGGCTCAATGTATTGTTTCGCACATCCCTCTGAAAATGGCAGTCACAGCAACACAGCCAGTAGTAGATCTGCCTTTCTGTTAGTTGACCAGCATTTTACTGGGCTCCTATCCTTCACAAACCGTGTGCTATCACAGGGCTGGGTATGATAGCCACCTCCTATTTTATACAAGCAGTAGTTAAAACTGGTAGTTTAGTCATTCAGAAGGTGGCTGAGCAATAATTGGTTGGGTCAGGATCCCTTGGTGTTTTCTTGTGACGCTTTGGACTTTAATAAAAAAAAAAAAAAAAAAAAAAAAAAAAAAAAAAAAAAAAAAAAGAGAGAGAATAGTAAAGTTATAGCGCTTGATGCAGGGAAGTGGTAAAAGTAAGCGCTTGATGCACAAGGGGGTTGAGGACCCATCATTTGATTGTCAAGTGGGGAATAGGGTAGTGATTTGCTGTTCCGTCATGATTTTATATTACTGCTGTTTCCTTAGCTAGAGTAGCGTTGCCCGATTTTTGGTGGCTGGAATTCCTGGTGGACTTGCATAGTGTCTTCCACGGACTTTTATGATTGTGTGATGTGGTGCGGCGGAATGTGGTGCAGACTTCTGGATGCTGACTCCTAATTTTACTATGGTAGTGTCTGGTTTATTGCTAATGTCGCGGGCTTTGAGGTACTGGTAAAAAAAACAACTGCCTCTGCACAGGCGCGGTGGTTAGGACAGTTGTTGAGGGAGGGTGAGTGATTACCTCTCAACTGTACAGACTTTGCAGTATGTACAGAGGTTGTTTTATGTGTGTGTCCATTTTCAGTTGTGGTGGTTTTCTGGCAAATCAGTGGCAATTTGTTAAGGATGGAAGTTACACAGTAAGGGCGGTCATTTGAGTTTTAGACTTCATACGCTTCAGACAATTCAGGCTAATGCAAGACCCGTTATTCTGTAGAAAGCTTTCTGGGAGACTAGAATATTGCCCACCATCTTATTTTTTACATAAAAGGTAAAAACAGGTAAACAATCTACTGCTGACAGTGTGGGGGTGGTGGTGCATAGCAGGTGCTGGATATGGGTGAGTCGACAATGCATGACCGGGTACAGAGGGTTGAGGCTGAGAGACAGATATTGGTTTTGAGTTGCAAAAATTTTACTCTTCACAGCAGTGGTTATTTTAACAACATTGAGTTTGTCAAAGCAGTAGTTAAGGGTTGTCCCTCTGTTTGTGGCTGACTAGAATTTGGGATCTAGAACTTTGAGGCATGCCTCTCAACTGTACAGATTTTGTGTGATGTCCAGATTTAAGGGTCCCTAATTTCGTGTCTTTGCCCTCCCAATTCTTTATGGTTTTATCCTGATTTTGATCTCATGCAGAATCCACTGAAGGGAATCTATTTTCCTCCTCTGCTCATTGGCGACTGGGCCATACGTCTCCACTGGCCCTGAATTTGATTTATATTCTACTTCTGTCCTTCTTAATCCTGCTTAAAGTGGATGACTTCTGGCCCTTTTAATATGGGGCTGTCTGGAACATGGGTATGACTAATACGCAAGTACCAAAGCAATTAATAAGAAGGAGGGGGTAGGAGCGAGTTGGTTGTCATAGATGTGAGTGGTGGTGGTACATTCCTTCCTGGGTTGGCAGGATAGGTTGTCCTTCAAGATGTCTTAGAATGTGTGTTATGTATTTTGGATGATTTACATGTATTTTTCTTTCTTGCAGATGGGGTTTTGGAAAGCTGCGGCTGTAATTTGGAATAGGTGGGTATAAGGTGTAGCCTTCTCTTTACATATTAGAGGGTTTCATTTTGTCCTTTTCTTTGTAGCTGGTGGTGTGCAGAGTACCAGTTGTGGCGGTACACAGTGAATTCGATACACAGCGAATTCGCAGATGATGGAAGCAGTGGTGAGCGAGGAGGTTACACATGGGGAGCACAAGTGGGCAACATTTGCTGACGGAAGTAAGTGGATTTCAAAGTTGTTGAGTTTTGATAGAGGATTTGCAATACTAGTCAGAGAAGGACAGGCTTTTGAGTTTGTTATCTCAGGGTTATTTGGTTGTACAGTTTGTTCTATTAACCATTTAGTATGTTAGATTAACACTGAAAGTTGTCCCTGCTTTTGGGCATTTGCATTAAATAGTAAAAGGGAGCACTGACATTGGCCATAGGTAAAGGTTTGATGGGGTGGTGGGGGTCCTTGTCGGTGCCTCCACGTTAAGTAATTACGGTATGTGTGCACATAGAATTTATCATATTTTTTCTTTTCCCTGTAGGTTGGTGAAGTGCAGAAGGCATTGTGTGGTGGCTTATAAAGGGGATTTGAAAGCTGATGTTGATAGGATGGACATTCTTGCCACCTGAATGGGGCACAAGGAGGGTCTGAGTAATCACCTTAGTAAGGCATGTTAGAGCATTGTGTTTAATTAGTGGGAGCTGATTATTGCATTCACTCATCTAGTTGTTTGAGCCTTATGTGGGGAAGGGCCAATGAGGTTTCTGACAGGATGCTGGAGTTTGTTCCTAACAGGTGGTATCTTAGGGTGACAAATTTGTCCCTTGAGCAGGTAGTGTTAATGTTACATACCAGGTTAAGGTTTTACAGAATAGCACAATGATCATTTCACTTGGGGTTTTGGGTGAATTTGGCAGGGTTTTAGGAAGAATGGTAGGCAGCTGTGTTGGGGTAGTTTTAAAAACTGGGTACATTTTTACAGGGGAGTTAGAAGGTGACAGTCCATTCAGGTTGAGCCATGATTTCAGCTTCGAAGGAAGTGGGAAAGGGTATGTATTTTCTTGGGGTGGACGTTCTGGTGGTACAGTGGGGTCATGGTAAACCTACTTTATTGAGTTTCATTAGGGTGTTCAGTGATGGTATGGCAAGCTGGGTTTATGACAGGATTTTAAGGTGCTTTACAGATGACAGGTAAACCGAATGATGTTTGGCTTGACCCTTCCCTTCATAGGAAGTAGTGGTTTGAACAATTTTGGGAAGAAGAGAGGGGGAACAGCCTGGTCAGCCTGGCGGGTGGAGAAGATGGATAGGCTTGCCCTCTTCTGTTCCCCCTCAGGTTTGGATGTTCATTTCAAGGATCTGGGGAAAGGAAATGAGTATTTGGAGGAAGCTTGCTGAATAGATAAGCAAGTTGAGGTAAGGATGCTGCTTATTTTGTGGGAGGTAATTCAATGAATGGCGTATGAAGTGAGATCTGACGCTGCTTCATAAGTAAAGTAAGCGAGCAGCTGTATGGACCCTGCTTGCTGGGCAGGGTGAGAAGGTACGCTGCCCTGATTAACATTACAAAGATGGCGCTTCATAAGTAAAGTAAGTGAGCAGTGGTATGGATGCTGCTTACTGGGGGCAGGGTGAGTAAGTAAGCTGCGCTGATTAGCATTACAAGGATGGCGTTTCATAAGTAAAGTAAGTGAGTAGAGGTATGAACGCTGCTTACTGCAGGCAGGGTGAGTAGGTACGCTGCCCTGATTAACATTACAAGGATGTTATGCTGTGTTTAGAATCATTTATATTATGGATAGTTGTAATTAATGAAGTGGATGAACAAAGCTATGTTATGGAATTTAATAAAGGTCTTCAAATGTCATTTGGTGTGGTGTGTTTATTGAAGGGAACCAGGACAACTAGTTCTGCCAGAAACAGTATATGGCTTTTACGACATACACATTAGGAAGTCTCATTTATTTACCTTGCATATAATGTATGGCCAACTTTATTGCTTGCCTTTATATTTTGCTTATTTTGTACTTCACATGTTGCACTACTTTGTTGTCTTAATATTTGTAACCGTTGTTCAATTTAATTCTCTTTATGTGTTCTGTGGAGCTTTTCTCCATGGGCCTCCACTGAAAATGGGCTTATACCAGTTAGACTTTCGTGGTAAACAAATGTCAAATAAATAAATAAATAAACAAAGAAACTTAAATGAAAACATTGCAAAACATGAATAGATAATGTGAGGGGCTCTACTATTTAAGAACACGCTGTGACAGTGATGGGCATGGTGTGGGGTAGTGGTAATAAGTGTAAACATATATAATACATGCATGTCACACTGGGTACTATAAAATTATTTATTTTGTGCACTGAGATATATCAGAAATTATCTTTAAGCATGCACATTTTCAAGGTATATAATTATATGTTTTGTTCATTTTTTTCAAAGCTTTTTTTTTCTTTTTTTCATATACACTTGTAATTTTTCTTTTAAAGTTATACTTTCTGGAAACATGCACTGTCTGAAGTTGAGAGGCTACACTTTTAAGGAAGGAGACACATTACTGGAGATTGTATGTAATTTTAAATATGCTTGCTATGCCACTGACAGGTTTATTATCATTAATACTCAGAAACTGATAGGGATGGGTGTACTGTGGGTGTGTTGTCATAACATATCTAACAACATACCCTTGGGTGGGGGTACAGAGTGGAAGAAAGCTTTTTTAATTTATATGCAATTCTACTTCTGGTTAAAGGCAGAGTATTAGTTAACCCTAACCCTGTTCAAACCCTAACCCTAACACTAACCCTATACCTTAAGTAAAAAAAAAAAACTTTCTGTAACCCTTCCACAAGATTTTTTAAGTTTTAGGACTACAGTATCAGAAACCTCTACTGAATCTTCAGTTAGTACCATAAAGAAGTCTATAGATGGAATGTTGAACACATCTATTTCTAAAAAAGATGAGAAAAAGAATATGTATTGACTCTGTGACAGTATGATTCCAGGCTTTATGTTTAAGAATATTGTGAAGGGTTTGATGTTGATGTTGAGGCTGAATAGGTTAATGACAAATGATGCATTGTTTGTTGAACAACTCGAACTTATGGAAACAGATTTTAGGTATAAGAAATACAGGATGGAGAAAATTAAGTAAGTGAAGGAGATGGTGATAGATAAAGGGAATGCTGGACAAGGACCATTTTTTTCCTGGTAGTAGCAATGATGTCGAAACAATGGTAATGGATATCATGAATATAGGCTTTAGATATGTGTTAACTTATAATACGAAAGCTTTGGATATACAAAGGTCATCAGAAAACATTAATATATGTCATCTTCTTTAGAGGAGCTGGAGGGACCAGTTTTTACAGGTACCTTGCTTCAGTTTCAGAAATAACAGGATATTAAAATGGATTCTCTGCTATATGGAGCAGTAGAATTATGCTGATCATAGGCATAGTCATAAAAAGGGGACACAGCCATGTTATAAATCTTTTTTGTAAATGTATTATAAAACTGGCTAGAACGTTTAATCATCTCCTTTTAAATAAAGAATTTAGTCTACATCAATATGTGGACTATGATAGTGAACATTTAGTATATATAGTGCTGTGTGAGGAATGTCCAGCTTTCTGCATTAGCAAAATTAATAGAAAATTTAATGAAAGAATATATCAACATCTATCAAATATTCGGCAGGAGTAGGCAGAAATGCTTTATACAAACATTCTAGGTACAAGGGTATTGCCCATAGATATAAATTTGCAGTGTTAACTGCTCTTAAATAAAATACTAGAGGAGTGATGTTTCTTTAATGGAGATGGAGGAGTATAGATGGATTTTCTTTTTAACACCAGACCACATCCCCACATTAAATTAAACTATGTCAATTAAATCTGTTTTGAAATGCAAACATTTTGAATGAAATTGTTGCATTTTTATTGGATGTTTTATAACATGAGGCTGAGACCATTTTTTATTTAATGATTATTGTATGTGAAAGAAAGCTTTTAATACCTGATGAAGCACTGGTATTGTATGAAAGCTTGTGTTTTGTTTATTTATTGAACTCTGGGAATTTAACTGCGCTGTTTATGGCTCATACTTCAATGTTGAGAATGATGAGCTTGGTCTTCAAGGTTTTAAACTTAACATTTTGTTAATTTAATGGAAATTTCATAGTTCATAGAGTTACACAAGACTGACATTTAATATTGATTTTCATGATAATGTTTACCTGACAGAGTCTAATGTTTAGAACTTCGGTAAAGACAATGTACCATGTAGTTATATAACGTCTTTTTCCAGTATTGTGAATCCCATACACTGGCCCAGTAATTAAGGAGCCTCAATCCTCACCACTACCACCAGCGAGGGGCATCACATTGGGAAGGACAAGTACACACACAGAAAAGTACAATATCCCTTAAGAGCACACAGAGATCACAGTCAGTCTGGGGCTGGTTTCTCCCTTTCTCTCCAGATCCCCAATAAGACTCCCCACTGGCACAGCTATAGGGTACAGATCTCAGCCTAGTGGTCAAGCTAAAACCTCCAGCACCCTCTCTGTCCAACCAGTGCTCCATGTCCCTGCCCAAGTAGCTGACACACACACACACACACACACACACACACACACACACACACACACACACACACACACACACACACGCACACACACACTTTAAGATTTGGTTTAGATACAAACACACAGACACTTCTGCGGAAGGCTGGCACAGGTTCTTCAGCTGTGCCCCTTTCTGCCCAGACTATAAGGTAGCACCGACTTCCACCAACCACTAATATCAGCTAGTATAAAGCCCTTCCCACAGGGTGACCAATTTTACTGTGCAATATTATTATCCCAATAGTAAGTGTGACTGAGACTTGAAGGCTATTGAGGAGTGGCTGGTACAGTATCATCAAATACATGCAATGCACTCTAAGAGCTTAAATTATCTCTACATAAAATAGCCACAGTTGAAAGGTTTAAAAATATTTAATAATAAATAATAAAAACACAAGACAATACTTCTTACTTCAACACAATTACATAACAGAGTTCAGAAATCACAGAAACGTTAAAACAATATTCTATGATAATCTGACATAAATATAGAAAACAGCTAAACTAATCTGGCTATATTCTATCTACCTGTAAGAGAAATATTAAGTTCTAAATAACTTTATCTACAAGGACTCTCACTCCACATTCCTAAGCACCCTGGAAACTATTAAGATTCAACCCAACACTCTCATACTAGGTGACTTCAACTATCTCTCCATCAACTGGGAAAACTACTCATGCACCAATGTACTGGTCCAATGCTTCCTGGAATTCATCAATTCCAATGCCTTGGATCAGCTCATTCTTACCCCCATTAGAGGAAGCAACATCCTTGACCATCGCACTACACCAATAGTCAATTCCTCCCTGGTTAGATCCGACCATAAACCAATCAGCATGGAAATCCTCACCTCACCCACACCCCCCACAAAGGTATCCACCATGAAAAATTTCTCCAAAGCTGACTTTGGACTCCTAAAAACAGAGGTGGCTAACTTCATGGCACCCATGCCAATGGAAAATAGATGCATGACTGCCGAATCATACACCAATGCACTGTATGAACACGTACATAAATCCATGGAACTAGCCATACCCAACAGAATCAAGACGCTCTCCTCCAAAAAAGGGGCATAATGGTTAAGGTGTTTACCTTAGAAACACAAGGTTCAGGGTTTGATTCTCACATGGGGTAACTGGCTAGGCTTAAAATAGCCCACAAGGGCAGTTACCATAGTACTAATCTATGAATGTATGAAAAAAAGGAAGCCAATCTGGTGGTCCCCTACCATTAAGAAACTCTAAAACAGAAAGAAAAAACAGAAAAAGTTGAAGTCCCAAGACTGAAAAAATCCCCTTATCAGCCTCAGCAAAATGTTGAGATTCCTCATATAAACCTACAAAGCCATCTATGAAGGCAGAATTGCTGCAAACACTACAGACAACCACAAATCCTTCTATAGTTATATCAAGAATCTCCATGGCAATACCCAGATTTTCTCTGAGTTACTGCACAATGGTACCTCCTATACTGAGCCCTCAGATATTGCCAACATACTAGCCACAGATTCATAGGTTCATAGGTATATATGTATGTACTAGGCTAATGGCCCTGGGGCCTTTACAAGCCTAGCCATAGGATTACCCTGGCATAGTGCCGCCCAACCTTAGTTCCCAGTGCCTCTGTTGAGTAGAGCCACTGGTGTTATCTCTGGGGTGAATGTTCTGTTTCCCATCCACTCAATGCCAACTTTACCCCTCTCCTCCCCAAAGGACCAGTCTCAATATCAGAAGAATGCCAGGCACCCAGCATTACTGCAGCACAAGTTAAAACGGCATTGTCCAAGGCCAAGAATACAGCTTCCATGGGACCCGATAATATCCCTGGCTGTGTTCTACATGAATTACAAAGTGAACTGGCACCACATTTGTGTGCCCTGTTCAGGCACAGCCTCACCTCAGGCTTTGCCCCTACCAAATGGCGCACTGCTGCAGTCATCGCTCTCCATAAAGGGGGAGCAATTACAGACCCTGGGAATTATCGCCCCATTAGCCTGATGAGTCTGATATGTAAGGCTATGGAGGGCATCATCATGGACCTTATAAATAAGGACATAGGGAATCTCCAAACTCTAGATTCCACACAATTTGGTTTTGTGATAGGTAGATCATATGTTGACTTCTTTGAGTCAGTCACCAGAGCTGTGGATGAAGGTAAGGCAGTTCATACAGACTACCTCAATCTGGCCAAGGCCTTTGATACCATTCCTCACTCAGGAATTATTGATAAACTCACCAAACTAGGCATCGACCCTTATATCATTAGGTGGGTTTCAAATTGGCTCACAGATAGAACCCACAGTGTGAAAGTAGCAGACTCCAAGTCAGACTGATGACCAGTAACGATTTGAGTCCCACAGGGATCAGTTCTGGTACTCTCCTGTTTGGCATCTACTTCTCAGAAGTCTTGGCCAACACATAGGGCCTCTGACTGCCCAAGTTTGCAGAAAACTGCAAGCTGGGAGCCATTATTAACTCCCCAAGTGATACAGACATCCTACAGAAAGGCCTTACTGAGACCATTGATTGGTATCGAAACCATGACCTTAAGCTTAATGCCAAAAAATGCATCATCGTCCCATTTGGGAAAAACTCACTTCTCACTAATTACCACATCGATGGGAGCCCAGTGAACACTGAAGGCATTTTAAGAGATCTGGGGACACGTGTTGACAGCAACCTCTCTTTCGACCACCACATTGCCACTGTGGTCAGAAAGTCCTTCTATGTGGCACATCTCATTACCAAGGGTTTTGCATCCAAGAGGAAAGAGGTCATCATTTCTCTCTACTCTTCCCTCATTAGAGCAATCATAGAGTATAATGCCCCATTTGGCATGTACCTTACTAGACACCTGCAATAGCTGGAGAAGCCACAAAAGTATCTCACGAAGAGGATCCTAGGCCTAAAACACATGTTCTACATGGACAGACTCAAAAAACACCAGCTATTCTCTGTCTCATATCATCTAGTAAGAGGCAATCTCTGCTGGACTTACAAAACTATTTCTGACCCAGCTCTGTTAGAAATGATACGTCTAAAGAAATCTCAATCCCTCTGCACCACATGCTTCAGAGACCTCAACATCATTACCACAATCAACAGAACATGCTGGAGGGACAGGTTCATAACTCAGACACTGCCCATGCTCTCGAATAGACTTCCCATACATGTCAAGCAGGGCACATCACTGGCCTCTTAAAGAGAAATCTTGATGAGTGGATGGGAAATAGAAAGTTCACCCTGGGAATCATTCCAGTGGCTCTACTTGATAGAGGCACTGGGAACTAACACCAGGCGGCATTTTGCCAGGGCACTTCTATGGGCTAAGCTTGTAAAGGCTCCAGGGCCATTAGCCAAGTACTCACCTATAAACGTATGAACCTCTATCTATATGTATATCTATCTATCTAAATATCCACAACAAGTACAAATATGACTCTGTCATTGTCCATGTTGGTGTGAATGACCTGAGGCATACCTCTCTGGACTACATGAAAAGAGACATGGAGGAGCTCTCCGATCTTGTAGCCCAGGCAGGTATGACCCTAGCCCTGAGTAGCATCCTGCCATCACCCAAAATGATACCACAGTACAAGGACAAAATGATTGACTTCAACAATTAGCTAAGCTTCTGGTGTCATTCTAAGGGGATCCAGTATCTATCTGCCTGGGATGACATGATCGACAGACCACGATGCTTTGCCAGAGATGGCCTGCACCTGTAGCTCTTGGGATTCTGGATACTGGCAAAGGCTCTTGCCACCCCTATAGTGCCTTTTTTAGGTAAGATTCAAATGACAAATTCACCACCTTAACAGGTACAAGCAAGCAAAATCTGAGGGTAATGCTACTCAATGCTAGAAGTCTAAACCTCAAAATGCATTCACTCGAGGCACTCCTTAAAATGGAGTACATCAACATCTGTGCAGTGACAGAGACCTGGTTCAAGGCTCCAGAGAGCACCCACTGCATTACCAGCCTATAATTCATACCACCCCTTTCGGCCACCTAACCTGGACCGAAACACTAAAGGTGGAGGCGTGTCCGTATTCATTAAGGATATCCACACATCCAGGCTAGTTGCTCAGCATAATGCATCCGAGATTATCCAAGTGCAACTAGCTCTGGGAAAGACCACAATCCAAATTGTAACTTGCTACAGATCCCCCACCATGCCCCAGGATTCCCACTCCTCATTTCTTGATACACTGGAAAATATCAGGGTACAACCCAACACCCTAATAATGGCAGATTTCAACTACCCCACCATTAACTGGGAAAACTACTCATGTAGCAACTGTTTTGCTCAATGTTCTCTGGAATTCATAAATTCCAATGCCTTGGATCAACTTATCCACATTCCCAACATGGGCAGGAATATCCTAGACCTGGTCATTACCAACATGGGTGACCAGTGTTCCACACCAGAGGTCAATTCTTCATTTGTCAGATCTGACCACAAGCTAATCACCCTAGACATTCACATCCTGCCCCCATTAGTGAAACCACCGTAAAAATTTCTCCAAAGCCAACTTCACACTTAAGACAGAATTGGCAAACTTCACGACACCCATGCAGATGGACAATAGAGGTAAGACTGCTGAATCCTACACAAATGCACTTTATAAACACTTACACGAGTGCATGGATCGTGCAATCCCTAAGAGAACCATGATGCTATCCTCCAAAAAAGGAAGCCAATCTGGTGGTCCCCTGCCATAAAAAAATTCTAAAACATAAGAACGAAGCTGTTGCAAAAAAGAGTAAAATCCCATTATTGGAGGAACTCCCTGGTCAGCCTCAGTAAGAAGCTGAGATCCCTCATAAAATCCTCCAAAGCTAGTTATGAAAACAAAAATCGCCACTGATTCTAAAGACAACCACAAAGCATTCTATAGCTATGTCAAGAATCTCAATGACAACACTCAGATCTGCTCTGAGTTACAGCACAATGGCACTAAATATACAGAACCAACTGATATTGCCAACATCCTGGCAGATAGGTTCAGTGCTATCTTTACCCCCCTGTCATCTCCTAAAGGGCCCATCTTTATACCGGAAGAATGCAAAGTTCATCATGGCTGCACAGGTAAAAAACACAGTCTCCAAAGCCAAGAACACAGCATCCATGGGACCTGACAACATCCCAGGATGTGTTCTACATGAACTGCAGAATGAACTGGCATCCCACCTAAGCACCATGTTCAGTCAAAGCCTCAGCTCAAGCTTTGTGCCCACTGAATGGTAAAGGGGGAGCCACCATGGACCTACTGCCCAATTAGCCTAATGAGACTGGTCTGCAAGGCCATGGAACGTATCATCATGGATCTTATACACAAAGACATCTGTAATCTCCAAACTCTGGACCCCCACACAGTTTGGGTTTGTAAAAGGCAGATCATGTATCCTAAGCTTGATAGACTTCTTTGAAGCAGTCCCCAAAGCCGTAGACTAGGGTAAAGTGGTTCACACAGCCTATCTAGATCTCGCCAATGCTTTTGACACCATCCCCCATTCTGGAATTACAGATAAACTCACTAAACTAGGTATAAATCCCAATGTCACAAGATGGGTTGCCAATTGGCACAGTGTCAGACCCACACTGTGAAAGTAGCAGACTCCAAATCCGACTTCAGACCAGTGACAAGTGGAGTACCATGGGGTTCAGTCCTGGGTCCTCTCCTGTTTGGTATCTACTTTTCTGAAGTATAGGCTAATACACTAGGCCTTTGTCTAATGAAGTTTGCAGATGACTGCAAACTAGGAGCCATAATCTCAACTACTAACAATGTGGACATCCTACAAAAGGGCCTCACGGAGACAGATGCCTGGTGTCAAAGCCATGGCCTCAAGCTCAATGTCAAAATGTGTATTGTCATCCCCTTTGGTAAAAACTCTATACCCATGAGCTACCACATAGGTGCTAGTCTACTTAACACCGAAAGTGTGATAACAGACCTTGGGATACAGGTGGACAATACTCTCTCCTTTGATAATCACATTGCCACAGTAGTCAGGAAATCCTTTTATGTGGCACACCTCATCACAAAAGGTTTCTCATCCAGGAAAAAAGAGGTCATTGTTCCCCTCTACTCATCACTCATTAGACCCATTATAGAGTGCAATGCCCCTTTTGGTAGGTACCTCACAAGACATCTACAACAACTGGAAAGGCCACAGAAATACCTCACAAAGAGGATTACCAGCCTCAAACAGATGCCCTATGCAGACAGTTACAAAAAACTACAACTTTACTCCGTCGCATATCACCTACTCAGAGGCGATCTCTGCCTAACATACAAAGCTATGTCAAACCCAGAGCTGTCGGACATGCTCCACTTAAAGAAATCCCAATCCCTACGAGCTACACGCTCTAATGACCTAAACCTTGTCACTACAATAAACAGAACATGCCGGAGAGAAAGATTCCTGTCCCAGAGACTTCCTATACTCTGGAACAAACTACCTATCTATATCAAACAAAGCTCCTCATTAGCACTCTTCAAGAAAAATATTGATGATTGGGTGGGAAATAGGAAATTTATGCCGGGGATCACCTCTATGGCTCTGCTTGACAGGGGCACAGGAAAATAATTTTCTTGGGTGGCGAAAGCCAGGGTACCTTTTTGGCTAGGCTTATATAAGCCCTAGGGCCAATAGCCTAGTACCTAACTATGAACCTATATATATATATATATATATATATATATATATATATATATATATATATATATATATATATATATATATATATTTATATACAAATATATATATACACACACACACACACACACACACACACACACACACACACACACACACACACACACACACACACACACACACACACACACAAAAAACAGAAATAAATGCATTTGAGGCAGAATAAACTCAAAACTAGTAAACACAAGTCATTGCCTCCTCTAGCACTACAAAGTGCATCACAGCACCTGGCAAATGAAATTAAAAAACACTTCTTTATTCAACAGAAAACAATTGAGCACTTTCATTCAATTGAACTTCATCAGAACTGGATTAAACTGAAGTTTTTTTTCTGTTGTTATATACAATCACCAATTGAAGTAAACCAAAAAATAGAGTAAATTCAATTAAATTAAAACTCGTCCTATGCTCAGTATTAAAGAACCACACATGCCTGTAAAAAATTCTCTCAACCAGATATATAGACAAGAATATTTCAATACAATTGTGAAATATAAAATTAAAAATATCAACCTTATTAGGCTAAATACAACAGTATTCAAGTATGTATTTTTTTATAACTTGTTATATCAAATTCAAAAGTGTATTTAGGTACAATAATCAAATCAGATGAAATTTGTCACAATTATAGTTTTGCTGACCTTAACTTTAGAACAGGGACTATAGAGCGGACATTATTTAAGCCAGGACTCCAGTTGGCTTGTAAAGATAACTGCCAGTAAAGTTTATGGTATTCAAGCAGGTCCTCCCACTGTCCTCTCCTAGGATTTTTTTTGTACTTGCTCCAACGCTGAGGATTTAAACTACTGCTTCTACATTCTGTTGTGTGTTTTATCAAAGAGTTGGTCTCTACACCATGTGTAACATCATATATGTGTTCGTATATACGTTTCTTTGGTGCTCTTTCTATTTTTCCTATATAAATGGCACAGCGATGGCATGTACAAATATATGCAACACCAGCAGAATTACAGTTCTAATAACTCTGTGATCTAATTTAATTTCTATGACTAGTCAAAATAATTGTGTCCATGTTACTAATGTAAGAGCATTGCCTACAATTCCCACATTTATAGATACCCATATTTTTCAAACTAATTTTTTGTTGCACTTTATTAGATTCATACTTATGCTTTAAACACCCCTCCTTCCTATAAGTAAATTTTAAGGTCTTTTTAAAGGTATCTAGGGTACCAGGCAGTTGTTGAAAAGGTTTCAAATATTTAGCAATAATGCCCTTAATGCAGAAATATGCCCTGTAATATTTTAGGCACAGGGCAGTACTTTATATTGGGCAGTATTGTCAAGCACCTCAATCCCTAAAATAAACCTGAACTTATTACCCCATCCAGTAGTAACTTCTGCAATAATCTCAGATAAAAAAGTCATTTGGATATCCTCTTTGTAACAACATAGCCCTCAAATTTTCACATTCCTTCGTGGTCATCATGTACTGAGGTCATGCGGGCTGTCCTTACAGGTTGACCTTTAAATAGACTCCTATTCTGGGATAGACAATGCTCACTGGTAAAATGAAGAAAAGAGCTACAATAGGTGGGTTTCCGATAGATTTTAGATAAATAGCTGTTTAAACTTCTATCGTTAAAAATTGTAACATCCAAGCAATTAAATTCCTCTTCAGTTATACAAGATGTATATATTCAGGAAATCAGTAGTGATGAATAAATAGTTACTAAATTCAACTTGTAATTCTGAACTTCAAAGGTTCTGTTTGTTAATATGAGTGCACATCATATCCCTTACAAGAACTCAAAATGTGTGAAGACTTTTTGAAGTCTACATTTATTGGTGCTCAGCTAACCAGCAAGCCAAGGATATCCTGATGTTCTAATCCATACCTCCCAGCAGGAATACTGTCCGGGAACATTTCATATGGCTGTACGGTCTCATTTGACAGTGAATAAAGACTATCATCTGTCAATATCAGGGGAGGAGGATATATTGACAGAGTACAGAAATTAATCCTGTAGTTTGAATAGGTATGGGTCTGTGAAATAAGTAATTTCTCATGACGGCTATCAGTAGATTACTGATGCATGATGCTCGGGTCTAAAAAAATAAAATTTATTTTAAGAAATGATGGCGGCAGTACCACTTGTGCGCACCAAAAAAAGTAGTAAATATAAAAAGCTTCAGACAAGGCAGTGTATATTTATAACATAATACGAAATAAACTAAAAAAACAAAGCCAACAGCTCCAAGCTCGATCCAAGTTTAATAAAAATGAAGATAATATCCAAGGTAAGCACTTTTGGCTGTGATAGCAGCCTTCATTGGACAATTAAATATCATAATCCACTCCCATATATACCAAATCACATTAATTTGATAATTAACAATTATTAAACCAATTAAAATAAATTACAAGCCATAAAATCATCTATATACATATATTTTATTTACCTATTATAAGACCTCATTTTTAAAACACTAGCAATGGAAATGGTGTCATATAACCCAGGAAATTTACCAGCATTTAAATAAGTTTGCCGCCAGTATTCTCTGGTCACTAATATAATTTTCCATGGACCTCCCGTGAGACCTACTTTGACTTGTTCCAGAACTAGAAAGCCAAATCTATGAATGCGATTCTTTTCTATATGCTTATAAAGTGCATTAGTGTTCTTCAGTTAACTAATATCGTAAAGATGCTCATAAATATGTTGCTTAATTTTACGTTCGTTTTTTTCCTATATAATAGGAAGAACAATCCAAGCATTTAGCTGCATATATGACTCTCTTGGTATTATAATTAAAGTAACCTGGGACACTAATAGCCATCCCACCCAAGATAATGTCATCACATTCAAGAATGTTAACACACCGACTGCACATGTTACACTTCCTCATCTTCCCTTGTGACTTAGTGATAGAAGGAGAACTAGTATTGCATAGTATTAAGCAACGTATTTATGAGCATCTTTACGGAGAGAATGGAGAGATTAGTACTAGTATGTTTAGGAAGGAACGTCATGTAAACAAGTTATTGAGTAAAGATAGTATGCATCCCAAATATGTGTTTAAAATTGTTGCACACAACCAGCTATTTAGAGGGTCAAGACTTAATGTGAAACAGTATAATTTTAAACAACAGGTGAAGTGATTGGGACAGAGCTGGTAGAAAGAGGTTATGATCAGGATGAGGTATTGAAGGATATGATGAAAATACAAGAACTAAGGAATATCAGAGCAAAACCATATTGTTCAGAACCACTCCATGTTACCAGAGTGAATCAACAAAAGAATAAGTGAAGAATGTGTATGAGTTATTCTAGAGATGTAAGGGAATATTTGGAAGTTATCAGTACACACTGGAATCTCCTGACTTCAGATAGGCAGGTGGGTAGGTTTTTAGACTCGTATCCCCAATTTACGTTTAAAAATAAAAAAAAATCATTAAAGAGAAGATTAAGTACAACAAGAGAACAATTTGATCATGTTAATGGCATAGGGACCAAACCATACAATAGCTGCCAGTACTGTGAATTAATTAATATGGGGACAGAGTTTAAACAGCCAGACACACAGGAGATATTTCACCTGAGGGTAAGTGCAACCTGCAGTACAACCCATGTAGTCTATTTAGCTTTGTGCCAGTTAGGTAATACATTTTATGTTGGTAAGACTGATAGGCAACTGAGAGATAGAATAAGGGAGCACACATATCACATTAAAAAGAAAAGTATGTTTAATGCCCTTGCAAAGCATGTCTCAGAGACAAATGAGAGACATAGCTTTAAATTTATGGTTATAGGTAGATGTAAAGAAAATAAGAGGGGAGGTGATATCAGAGCCAGAACCGAAGAATTGGAAGCCAATTGGATCGTTAGGGTGAGGGCTGATGTGGGACATGGCCTGAATGACCATGTTCCCCTAAGACCCATTTTAAAAAATCGACCATTACGTAGGTGATTTTAACTATTACCAGCTTTGTATCATTTTTGTATATGACTTTGTATTTTTGCATTAACTTTCTATATATATTTGTATGTATTTTAATATACAGGAATATATTTCTATATTTTAACATTTTAGAAGGTATTTTCTTTTTAAGTTGTTAATTGATGGAGTCATGTGATCTATGATGTTAGTTTTAAACAGCTGATTTGATAGCAGTATGGATACACCTGAAGAAGCATTCATGAAAGTGCTTGTGTACTGTGTTAATAAACAGCTGTAGTTCCAAGAAACTGGAGCCTTGTCTTTGCTATTGTTTTGCCAAACTTATTTAAATGCTGGTGCATTTCCTGGGTTAAATGACACCATTTCCATTGCTAGTGTTTTAAAAATGAGGTCTTATAATAGGTAAATAAAATATATGTATATATGATTTTAAGGCTTGTAATTTATTTTAATTGGTTTAATAATTGTTAATTACCGAATTAATGTGATGTGGTATATATGGGAGTGGATTATGATGTTTAATTATCTGATGAAGGCTAGTGTCACAGCCGAAAATGCTTACCTTGGATATTATCTTCATTTTTATTAAACTTGGATCGTGCTTGGAGCTGTTGACTTGGTTTTAGCAGTGTATATTTATCCAGAAATATACAGCCAGATTCATTAATACCTACACTAAGTGAACATTATCTGTAGTCAAGAACATCCCTGTCACATTCTTTGTACCAGACTCATTAACGCCTACAATAAGTGTACACTAAGTGTACACCATCTATATTTAAAACATCACTAACACATTTTTTGTGTTGTTTTGTCACTCAGAGAGATTACAGTAATTGTGCATGCAATCTACACTTGTGTTAAGCTTTTTAAGTCCCCCTTGATATTTAAGGCTGAAAGACAATCAGTAAGAAAACAAAAATTAGGAGGAAGAAGGTGTGAGTTATGGTTGTGTTGCCTGTTCACTCAGAATAGTGTATATTTATTGTACACTTACTGTAGGCAATAGTATTCACATTTCCTTAGTCATGCAGTTTTTACCAGAACAGCCTAAATGTTAAACTGTGGGACTGTCACAAAATTACATATGTATTATACATTATTTTGAGCCATTTAATAAATTAAAATATTTCACAGGACAAAGATGAAGCAAAGAATTTTAGACATGTTTTGATGCATTACAATGTCACACATATGAGAAGTCTTGCTGACATTGAAAATGTAAGAACATGCAAGTCTGTGGTTTTAAAAAAACACAGGACTAATTATAATGCTTGAAATGTGAAATACAGACATAGGAAATCATTTAATGCATATGGAACCCTTCAGAAAACAAAACATTATCATGGTTGTATTAAATTTAGCACTGAAAGATGAAGTCTACCATCTAGTTAATATTATATACATATTTTTGGATCAGAGAGTTATTACATTTACATAGAACAACTAGATGTTCCTCAAGTATGAATTTTCTGCTCATATATTTATTTGTTTTATATAGGAAAATCCCCGCTTCTCATTGTGGAAGAGCAGACTTCAGTGTGGTTTATGTAGTGTGCATGTCCATTGATTAAGATACTATCTAATTGGTTAATTATTCCATAGTGATGTAACTGTCCATGTCTATCAGTACAGTAGCACACTACAGATGTCCTACAGTACACCCCATATTTTAAACTTGTCCATATATTTCAGTTTGATTTGTGGTAATTCATCCTGCAGCTGCTGTATAAATCAGTTTATGTGATGAATTGGTTTCACATTCAGAAATGTCATCTCTCCTTGCACTATTACAAAACAGTAAGCTTAGACTGGATAAGCTGATGCAGTGTTGTCAGTCACCCCATTTAGGCTTTAGGCATGCAGTGTTTGCAATCAGAGAAATGCTTTCAAAGCAGGAGGTGTACTAGGTCAGAAATCTTTAACAGCTTTCACTGAATCACTTAACTGGATTACTGGAGATTCAACTGTAATCTCTGTAAAGCTATTACTTTTAAGAGGCACTAGATGTGAAAGGAAATATACAGTGATGGGATGTGCATACTGTTTTATAAGAAGGACTAATGAAGGTAACGAAAAAAGACTTGTCAGCTTTTACAGTCCAAAGATGAGCCTGTTCTGGAGTGAAACCTTTTCTCTTTTTCTTCTCAAATAAAAATCAGATTAGAGTAAGGATGACCCCTTTCACATGAAACAGCCTGTATGGATACTTCAAACCCCAATGAGACCATGCTGTCAAACAGGGAAAAAAGGACAGTAATAAAAAGGAAATGTAATGACTCACAACTTTCATCCTTTAAAGCAACCAATTACTTGCACATTTTACAGGTAATGCTATTCTAACACCTGCCATCAATTATGTAATTTCTTGTGTGCACATAATTATTTATCTGGAGCAGTACAATGATGTAAGAAGAAATGTACTATTGGAATGAGCAAAGAACAGTAAAGCAATAAAATAAGGACTCCCTCAGTCAATACACTGAATAATCAAAGAGAAGCAACCTTCAAGATTTAATCAAGTGTGCACCTATGCAAATGCCAGTTGCTGGCAAGAGTCTAGCTCCTGTGACTGCACATAGAGGTTGTAGCATCTAGTCACGTTTCTAGGAGTATTTAACCCAAAGCAGCAAGAAGGATCTTGTCAGTTTGGTAGACTCTCTTTCTGGGAACTGCAGCTAGGTGCCTGCCTAGAGACCAGCAATGTGAATGAGTCCTTTTATTGTTAATAATCGATACTCAGGTACTGGTTTATAAACATGCTTAGCTCTGTGTAGTAGACTGAAATTTTTAAAAAGGGTCACTCCACTCCCTGATAGAATTTTATTTATATATATATATATATATATATATATATATATATATATATATATATATATCTGTATGTTTCAAGTGGGGGTGGCAAAATTGTGTATTGGTGCATATTATTTCGCTGTTACACAAACGTTTATGAAAAAAAAAGTTGTTATTGAGAACAACATAAAAGAAGGTTGGGTTTACCATACCATCTGCTGGTCAGAGTGTTATGAACCGCTTATTTAGAAAATGGGTCTCTATTATTGTTTCCTCGTGTTGCTCAGCTGTAATTTTCAGTCAGCACTCCTTGCCTACCTGCTAATAATCCTGTCCATTGTGCTCATTACTTCAAAATTATTTATTTATTTAATTATTGACATTTGATTACCAAGAAATTCCGATTGGGTATGAGCCCATTTTCAGCAGATGTCCAAAAACAAGTACTACAAAACATTTTAAGATTAATGATTTTATAGTCTTTAAAATAATACAAAAAAATGCAGTTTAAATAATTATACCAAATTAGACATAGTATGAAAACATTGGTTAACAGTAGATACAAGTTATATGACAATGATTTAATAATTAAAGAACATTTAGCCAGTTTATAGAGAAATTAAAGCTAAGTTAGTATAATACAAAAAAGGAATTGTAATAGAAAGAAAGAGAAAATCAGGCTTATGGTATATTTACAAAGAAAATCAGGAGAGAGAAACTGATAGAAGCAAGGAAGTGAGTGAAGAAGAGAGAGTAAGGAGATGTAAGGTGTAAACTGGTATTTGTTCACATTTTGGGATCTAGTGTGTCATGATGCTGAGCAAGAACAAAGATAGCGTTTGTCTAGAACGTTTTTCAGAATAGTTTTGAAGAATGGTGGTGGGGGTGATATTGACCTGATGGACAGAGATAAGGAGTTCTAGACCTTAGCAACATGGCACTAGTAAAAACAATTCTCAATGGATTTGATAGCTTTGTGGATAGAAAGGAGATTTTGCTCACTGGATCATAATGACGAATTAGGAAGATAGTTGTGTAGAATGTTATTTAGTGCTGGACAAACAGATGGATTCTTGATAATTTTATAGGTGGTAATAATCTGTGTATATGTTAGTTGATAGGGTAGTTCTAGCCAATTTAGATTTTTTACTGCTATACAGTGGTGGGCTGTGAAAGGGGTATTTGCTGCAGATTTAGTAACTTTATTATAGAATTGTTCAAGTTCTGATTTTTGTGATTCTTGAAGGTTAGTAAGAATGTGCTCCACATCAAGTGTGGGGAAGAGATATGTAGTGGCAAATGTAACTTTAATTCTATCAGTGAGAAATGTTTTGGCTCTATAAAGTATCCCTAGTTTTTCGTGAGTTTTTGTTACACAATGTTGCATACGCAGGTCTAGTTTAAGACTATAATCCACTATCATCCCTAATCATTTGCTATGAGAACTGACATCAGTGGTTGTATTACCAAGAGAGAGAGAGGACTTTAAATTTTATTTTTTAATGGGTGAGGCATTTGGGGGAAAAGTAGTGGTTTTTTTTTTTTGTTTTTTGTTAGGGTTTAACATGAGTTGTGAGTTACAAAGCCTGTTTCAGTTGCTGTTAAAGCTTCCTAAGTAATTTTTTGGAGGTGTTCCACATTGTTAGATATGGAAATGAGTCTGGAATCACCTGTGTACTCTATTAGGCAAGTTTGGAGTGTGGATGTGTGGAGAGTGTTGGTGAGAATGTTAAAGAGGACATTACAAAGGATAGAACATTGTGGTACACCGGTGGTGACTGGGAGCTATGGAGAGATGAAGGATTGCCATTTTACTTACTGGTAACTATTGGATAGGTAGCTTTTGAACCATAAATGAGTGGGCTGAGAGAGAGATCTAATGAGGACATTTGAAGTAAAAGTCTGCTGTGACAAACTGTGTTGAAGGCTTTAGACAAGTCAAAGAAATAAGGAGGAGACTAGTTCTGTGTCTGATTCAGACTTGCCTCATGCTAGTTCAGTTCCTTATCAATTTGGTGAGTTCCAGCATTTGGTGAATGGCTAGCTGTCTTAGAAAGGCTGTGTGTGGCACTGCTTTTCCTCAGCTGATATGTTGGTCAGCAAGGACTCGTGTGTTATAGTTCAGGTAGGTTGCTGCCTCCATCTGTTGGGAGGGGGTGCTTCTTTGCTCACACTTTAATATGAGTTTGAGCAAGCAGGTACATGAATGGAGAGTAAGGAAGGTTTTATGATTAGGGAGTGAGAGTTGGGGTTAGATTTAGGGAGTCAGAGGGATATTTTAGGGTTAGGGAGTAACTGGAGAATTTAAGTTTAAGTAGGAGGCTTAGATTTTTAGAATTAGGGAGCAGGAAAGTAGTTTTAGGCTTAGGGAGTGATCAGGATATTTTGATTTAGGGAGAGGGGTAGGACTTTTAGGTTTGGTGGGGGAAAATGGAGTTTTAGGGTTAGGGACTGGTAAGAAAATCTTGCTTCAGAGACAGGGTTTGAAGGTTTAGGTTTAGGTTTAGGTAGTGATTGGGGAATTTGGGAACTTGGTGGGAGTTTTGAGTTTGAGGTCTGGGTTTTAGTAGGGCTGTGTAGTGGATATGACTGGATGTTGGGATGGTATATAGAAAAGGGAGATCAGGCTACAGAGCAACTGGCTTGTGTGTCATCAGCTACTAGAACGTGAGCACCTGTAGTAGACCCTAATTATCTTTATAGCCATCTATATATGTATCTATCTATTTTTCTATCTATTTATCTATCTAGGTGTATGTCAATACATATAAGCTGAAAATATTGAAAAATAAAAAGCATTTTAATATACCACTGAACCCCCCCAGCCACCCCCCCACACACACACACATTTTGCAAGTTATATGTACTAGCACTGGGATCACACAACAGAGAAAAAAGCAAATTCCAGGTTTTCAATATTTTCAGTTTGAAATATTTTGCGGCAGTAGCAGCTTTGAGACATGTTGACTTTAGATCAAATGAATGTCACCCAGTTTTATATATCCAGCTATCTATATATATCTATATATATGTGTGTGTGTGTGTGTGTGTGTGTGTGTGTGTGTGTGTGTGCACATACACATGTACATATGTATATATATGTATATATATATATATATATATATATATATATATATATATATATATATATTATATATAATGCATATGTAGGTGCTTCACGTCTGACATTTAGTGGGTGGGCTGATTTGGTAGGATGGTAGGTGCAAGGTATGATCAAATGGAACTAGCTCTTTCAAGTATTGTCAGGCACTCACTAACACCAGTTTGCCAGGGGGGTTCCTGTATATGTTACTACAGTGAACTGGGTCATTTAAAAATGTTTTTCTATCTATACAGATAGATAGATAGATAGAAATAAATAAATGAAGGTATATCCATATAAAGGCACTTAATGTGTGAGACAGTTCATTTAGGCTGTAGTTGTTTCAGTTTTGACATTTAATTGATGGGCTTCCTGCCTGTCAGCTCTCCCACTTGCCCAGCATGTCAGAAAAGGCTCATCTTTGGGTTTTACTCTTAGGTCCCACTTGCCCAGCATGTCAGGAACGGCTCATCTTTGGGTTTTACTCTTAGGTCCCACTTGCCCAGCATGTCAGGAACAGCTCATCTTTGGGTTTTACTCTTAGGTTCCACTTGCTCAGCATGTCAGGAATGGCTCATCTTTGGGTTTTACTCTTAGGTACCACTTGCCCAGCATGTCAGGACTGGCTCATCTTTGGGTTTTACTCTTAGGCCCCACTTGCCCAGCATGTCAGGAACGGCTCATCTTTGGGTTTTACTCTAAGGTCCCACTTGCCAGCATTTCAGGAACGGCTCATCTTTGGGTTTTACTCTTAGGTCCCACTTGCCCAGCATGTCTGGAATGGCTCATTTTTGGGTTTTACTCTTAGGTCCCACTTGCCCAGCATGTCAGGAACGGCTCATCTTTGGGTTTTACTCTTAGGTCCCACTTGCCCAGCATGTCAGGAATGGCTCATCTTTGGGTTTTACTCTTAGGTTCCACTTGCCCAGCATGTCAGGAATGGGTCATCTTTGGGTTTTCTCTTAGGTCCCACTTGCCCAGCATGTCAGGAACGGCTCATCTTTGGATTTTACTCTTAGGTCCCAATTGCCCAGCATGTACGGCTCATCTTTGGGTTTTACTCTTAGGTCCCACTTGCCCAGCATGTCAGGAACGGCTCATCTTTGGGTTTTACTCTTAGGTCCCACTTGCCCAGCATGTCAGGAACGGCTCATCTTTGGGTTTTACTCTTAGGTCCTACTTGCCCAGCATGTCAGGAACGGCTCATCTTTGGGTTTTACTCTTAGGTCCCACGTGCCCAGCATGTCAGGAATGGCTCATCTTTGGGTTTTACTCTTAGGTCCCACTTGCCCAGCATGTCAGCAACAGCTCATCTTTGGGTTTTTTACTCAAGTCCCACTTGCCCAGCATGTCAGGAACGGCTCATCTTTGGGTTTTACTCTTAGGTCCCACGTGCCCAGCATGTCAGGAATGGCTCATCTTTGGGTTTTACTCTTAGGTCCCACTTGCCCAGCATGTCAGGAATGGTTCATCTTTGTGTTTTACTCTTAGGTCCTACTTGCCCAGCATGTCAGGAATGGCTCATCTTTGGGTTTTACTCTTAGGTCCCACTTGCCCAGCATGTCAGGAATGGCTCATCTTTGGGTTTTACTCTTGGGTCTTACTTGCCCAGCATGTCAGCAACAGCTCATCTTTGGGTTTTTTACTCAAGTCCCACTTGCCCAGCATGTCAGGAACGGCTCATCTTTGGGTTTTACTCTTAGGTCCCAATTGCCCAGCATGACAGGAACGACTCATCTTTGGGTTTTACTCTTAGGTCCCACTTGCCCAGCATGTCAGGAATGACTCATCTTTGGGTTTTACTCTTAGGTCCCACTTGCCCAGCATGTCAGGAACGGCTCATCTTTGGGTTTTACTCTTAGGTCCCACTTGCCCAGCATGTCAGGAATGTCTCATCTTTGGGTTTTACTCTTAGGTCCCACTTGCCCAGCATGTCAGGAACGGCTCATCTTTGGGTTTTACTCTTAGGTCCCACTTGCCCAGCATGTCAGGAATGGCTCATCTTTGGGTTTTACTCGTAGGTCCCACTTGCCCAGCATGTCAGGAATGGCTCATCTTTGGGTTTTTCTCTTAGGTCCCACTTGCCCAGCATGTCAGGAATGGCTCATCTTTGAGTTTTACTCTTAGGTCCCACTTGCCCAGCATGTCAGGAATGGCTCATCTTTGGGTTTTACTCTTAGGTCCCACTTGCCCAGCATGTCAGGAACGGCTCATCTTTGGGTTTTACTCTTAGATCCCACTTGCCCAGCATGTCAGGAACAGCTCGTCTTTGGGTTTTACTCTTAGGTCCCTCTTGCCCAGCATGTCAAGAACAGCTCATCTTTGGGTTTTACTCTTAGGTCCCACTTGCCCAGCATGTCAGGAACGGCTCATCTTTGGGTTTTACTCTTAGGTCCCACTTGCCCAGCATGTCAGGACCGGCTCATCTTTGGGTTTTACTCTTAGGTCCCACTTGCCTAGCATGTCACGAACGGCTCATCTTTGGGTTTTACTCTTAGGTCCCACTTGCCCAGCATGCCAGGAATGGCTCATCTTTATGTTTTACTCTTAGGTCCTACTGACACAGCATGTCAGGAATGGCTCATCTTTGGGTTTTACTCTTAGGTCCCACTTGCCCAGCATGTCAGGAACGGCTTATTTTTAGGATTTACTCTTAGATCCCACTTGCCCAGCATGTCAGAAATGGCTCATCATTGGGTTTTACTCTTAGGTTTTTCCTACCATATCAAGTCAGGGACTGTCTCTGTTTTTTTTAGACAGTTTTTATCATAAAGTAGATGTCCTCAGGTGTTCAACGTTTGGCAATAATGTAGTTACAGTAGCATAATCTGTCACATGCTTTTCTTCTTAGGGTTCATTAATTTACTCTGGCTAGATAAAAAAGTAATTAAATCAAATTAAAGTCAATACATAACTAATAATAATGAAGGGATGATATCATGTTAATAATAAAGCGTTGGACTTCGGGTGATGAATTACGACTACATCTGCATCTACATCTGTATCTATATCTATAACTATATGTATACCTATATCTGTATATATATATATATATATATATGTAAGAGATTTTTTAATGTGATATATGTTATCTAAAAGTGGAAAAGCTTTTGGTGGGAAAACATGGATTCTGACAACATAAAATCAACTTGTGCATTTTGGCGAGCTGCATGATGTTTGGCTGAACATTTTTTCATTAAATCAGTTATAAACTTGTAGAAACAGATTTACTGCATATAGATGAGCATGATCTGCATGGGGGGCGTGTATTTGCACTTTTTTTGGGGGGGGTCTTCTAGCAGAGTAGATATTGATAGTGATTCTTTATTTTTCTTTTTTATATATCACTGGGGCTACATGGTAAGATCTTTACTAACTGTGTATTATATTTGTGATCTTGTACTGTTAGTTTCACATAAGAAGAGCATCTACAGGCTGCTTTCAGTTCCACTGACATTGTGGGATTTGATTTTTTATTTAATTGAATGAACTTGTAGTCATCTGTAAGGGTATGCCACAGCCATTAGGACTTTGATGACATGTATTCACTATACTATGGGAATGGCTTTACTACACCTTATAAAGTGCTGCTTGTAACTTGATGAGTCTTTGTGGAAGCCTGGATGATTAATGTAATGTGTAAATTTTTGGAATTAACACTGAATACACTCAGGATTGATGAAGCTTTGCCTGCTTTTCTTTGTTTGAGGACAAGGATTATTAATGGCATCTTAGTGGAAACAGGCCATTCTTGTAAGCCACATAGATGCACTACTATTACTACTCCCTGTCACCCCTGTACTCCCCTTATTACTATTACTACTTTTTAACTGTCACTTCTGTACACCCACATTACTATTACTTCTCCCTGTCACCCTTGTACCCCTGCATTACTATTACTACTCCATAACTGTCACCACCTGTCCCAAGCACTAATGCATAATTAATGAGGGATGACTGACTTCCAAGAGTGTCATGATGTTTCAAGAACAGCATGACTTGTACTCTCCAAATGGTGAAGACTAGTCAGCTTATGTGGTGGAGTTCAAGTAGCCTGGGTTTTCCTCTCAAGTGACAGTTGACAAAATTAGGAGATTGACTGACATGGTATAGTGGCAGGAGTGCCGAAGGCATTACAAGAGAGTGATGATAAGCCTCAGGAAGTAGTTTAGTTTATAGCCTTAATCTCTCATATGGTAACAAGCATTGCAACATAATGGAGAAGATGACATCACAAATGCAAATTTCGGAAATCAAGATACCTTGCAAGAAAGATGGTTTCACTCTCTGTATAGTCTGAGAAGCTCAAATAATCCAAAAAAGAATAATATATGAAATTACACATAAAAATCACAGCTATAATTCTTGAGCTTCATAAGACAATGGAATTTCCATTTTAAGATCCATAATTCAGAATACTTTGCCACCTACAGAAGTCAGTTTTGGCTCTCTTCTCCCTCAGATACCACTGCAATGAGTACAGGTAAATGTACTTATTGTCCCTATCACCACGACCTGTTGTGTCTCATTGCCCAGTTGTGCAGCAATCCAGTTCCTGAATCTTGATTCTGCAGTAACCCCTCCAGATATTTATTTATTTATTTATTTTTTGTAGCAGTCTTGTACAAGGGATTGATTAACTAACCACATGTGAAGATACCCCTCACTGGTTCATCTAAATATAGCTGGAACCACTAAAAAGGAAAAATAGTGACTACCTTGTTTTTTTTCTGCTTGGTACTTTCTGCACAGGATATTAAGATACTTGGCAAAGTAACAGATTTTGCCAGCATTTCTGAAGTTGCACAAAATCTTGCTGAATGTTGCCTGCTATCCAAGAATGTATACAAAGCAAAGTTTCATTTCACAAGTGCCCATTTACTTGGTAATATTGGAAATGACACCATTAAAGAGAAGGGACTTCTGGCAGATATGTGTACAGCTTTTCCATTTCTAGATTGCTTAAGAGTGGTCTTCAGGATTATTTGACTCTGTGACTGTTCAGTTGAGGATGACCTAAAGTGTGCATTTTTTCAGTCAGTATAACACACATAAACACACGCAGATCTACCTTCAGTGTTCTTGCTACCAAGACACATATTGTGTACTCAGAAGTGTCTGAGAATTATAACATGGAATTTCCTGTGGTCAATCTGAACATAATCTGGAAATAATCGGTAATGAAATAAGAAGCCTCCAGAAACTGAAACCAACACAATTTACATTTTTCAAGGGAAAGTCATGCCTAGTCAAGCTGGTAGACTTCTTTGAGAAGTTCACCAAAGATGAGGGCAAAATGGTTCACACTGCATACCTTGACATGGCTAAGGCATTTGACAAAATATCCTAGGTTGGCATTGTTGACAAACTGAAGAGGTTAGGTATAAACCCTTATGTCATCTGGAAGATAGCCAACTGGCTCACAGGCAGGACCCAGGAAGTCCACGTCTACAAAAAGAACAGTCAAAAGTAGAGCCCCTCAAGGATCAATTCTGGGACCATTCCTTTTTGGCATGAATTGTTTGTCATCTATGCCAATTTCACTGGTCTCTGAGTGACCAAATTTGCAGGCAATTGCAAATTAGGAGAAGTCATAGCATCCCTCGTGGACACTAATGTTTTCAAAGAAGGGCTGACACAGACAAATAACTTGTTTCTGAGCTATGGACTAAAAGTAAATGCCAAGAAATGCATAATATTATCTCTCATGTAGTCATGCACTTCTGGTAACTATCATATTGACAACACAGCCACGAGAGCTGACCTGGTACTCAGGAACTTGGCAAAACACATAGATAGTTATGTAGCCTTTGATCATCGGGTCTCTACAGTAGTGAGAAAATCATTCTGTGTTGTGAAACTCATAAAAATATTATGGCAACTAAGCCCAAGAAGGTCATTGTTCTACTTTATTCAGAATTTATCAGACCTATTATTGAATTCAGTACCTCCTTTGGTATGTACCTAACCAGCCATATCCAGCAACTGGGAAATCCACAAAGGTTCCTCACTAAAAGAATACAGAGCATAAATAACAGTGCAGTCCACATAAAAGCCATATTCCTGTATTCTGTCTCCTACAAGCTTTTAAGAGGAGTTCTATGCCTGGAATACAAGGCATTGTTGGACCCCACATTGATGGACCTCCTATATAGCCACAAAAGCAATAGCACAAGAATGACACATTATAAAGACTTAAACCTTGCCTATGATATAAATAGGACCTGATGGAGAGACAGGCATGTATCTCAGACTACTCCATCTCTAGAACAGGCTCCCCATCAGTGTAAAGCAGGGTTCTTCCTTAACTCAATTCAAGTGTAACTTGGACAACTGGATAGGGAATGGCAAATTCATCCCTGGTTTGGCTCCTGTGTCTCTAATTGACACTGACAAGCTGTAAATGTTTTATCTCGAGGCTCCTCATTACAAATATTTAATTTCCCTAATTCCTGTTTAAACTTACCAAGGGTACCAAAACTTGTCAGACATTTGGGATACATGGCTAGGTTTAAAATGAACCTTGGTGTTCGTTAGCCTAATACACACTTTTGAACCTTTGAACTTCAGTTACAGTAGTCTTAAGTGGTCAACAAAAAGTGGAAGGCCAGCCTTTGATAAATGCTAGGCTGAGATTAAATCGGTTTGGTGAAGGGTGACAGGTCCAAATTCTATCTCCATTTCCCTCACTTCCCCTGTATGAAGGTGGTGTTTTCATAGCAGAATGGAATCAGTCTATTTGTTTTTGCAAGTTGCACTAATTATGGCACTGTACCGGTTTGGTAGCTGGACGATAATTGGTGAAATACAGTATTCAACTTCATCTTTTTATAAGAACATATACTTTCATTCAAGTTGTTATATAGTTGCCATTAGAAATTAGGTCCCTCAAACAAATTAAACAATTCAAAGCAGCTACCAAGGAATACTTAAACTACCACTGGTCCTGTCACTGCTTTTACCCCACATAAACTCCCTTACTATTTCCTGCCCATGCTCTATCAGCCTACTACATTCTTACTCTTCCCCGCCCGTGCTCTATCAGCCTACTACATTCTTACTATACACCGCCCGTGCTCTATCAACCTACTACATTCTTATTATTCCCCGCTCATGCTCTATCAGCCTACTACATTCTTACTATTCCCCACCTGTGCTCTATCAACCTACTACATTCTTACTATTCCCCACCCATGCTCTATCAGCCTACTACATTTTTACTATTCCCCGCCTGTGCTCTATCAGCCTACTACATTCTTACTATTCCCCACCCGTGCTCTATCAGCCTACTACATTCTTACTATTCTCCACCCGTGCTCTATCAGCCTACTACATTCTTACTATTCCCTGCCTGTGCTCTATCAGCCTACTACATTCTTACTATTCCCCACCCGTGCTGTATCAGCCTACTACATTCTTACTATTCCCCGCCCGTGCTCTGTCAACCTACTACATTCTTACTATTCTCCGCCCATGCTCTATCAGCCTACTACATTCTTACTATTCCCTGCCCGTGCTCTATCAGGCTACTACATTCTTACTATTCCCTGCCCATGCTCTATCAACCTACTACATTCTTACTATTCCCCGCCCGTGCTCTCTCAGACTACTACATTTTTACTATTCCCCGCCTGTGCTCTATCAACCTACTACATTCTTACTATTCCCCGCCCATGCTCTATTTGCCTACTACATTCTTACTATTCCCCGCCCATGCTCTATTTGCCTACTACATTATTACTATTCCCTGCCGGTGCTCTATTTGCCTACTACATTCTTACTATTCCCCGCCCGTGCTCTATCAACCTACTACATTCTTACTATTCCCCACCCATGCTCTATCAGCCTACTACATTCTTACTATTCACCGCCTGTGCTCTATTTGCCTACTACATTCTTACTATTCCCCGCCCGTGCTCTATCAACCTACTACATTCTTACTATTCCCCACCCATGCTCTATCAACCTACTACATTCTTACTATTCCCCGCCCATGCTCTATCAGCCTACTACATTCTTACTATTCCCCGCCTGTGCTCTATTTGCTTACTACATTATTACTATTCCCTGCCTGTGCTCTATTTGCCTACTACATTCTTACTATTCTCCGCCCGTGCTCTATCAACCTACTACATTCTTACTATTCCCCGCCCATGCTCTATCAGCCTACTACATTCCTACTATTTCCCGCCCGTGCTCTATCAACCTACTACATTCTTACTATTCCCCGCCCATGCTCTATCAGCCTACTACATTCCTACTATTCCCCACCCGTGCTGTATCAGCCTACTACATTCTTACTATTCCCCGCCCGTGCTCTGTCAACCTACTACATTCTTACTATTCTCCGCCCATGC
Organism: Protopterus annectens; assembly: GCF_019279795.1. Lineage (NCBI taxonomy): Eukaryota > Metazoa > Chordata > Ceratodontiformes > Protopteridae > Protopterus > Protopterus annectens. Next base: position 1,471,193,379 of record NC_056737.1, read on the forward strand.
TCTATCAGCCTACTACATTCTTACTATTCCCTGCCCGTGCTCTATCAGGCTACTACATTCTTACTATTCCCTGCCCATGCTCTATCAACCTACTACATTCTTACTATTCCCCGCCCGTGCTCTCTCAGACTACTACATTTTTACTATTCCCCGCCTGTGCTCTATCAACCTACTACATTCTTACTATTCCCCGCCCATGCTCTATTTGCCTACTACATTCTTACTATTCCCCGCCCATGCTCTATTTGCCTACTACATTATTACTATTCCCTGCCTGTGCTCTATTTGCCTACTACATTCTTACTATTCCCCGCCCGTGCTCTATCAACCTACTACATTCTTACTATTCCCCACCCATGCTCTATCAGCCTACTACATTCTTACTATTCACCTCCTGTGCTCTATTTGCCTACTACATTCTTACTATTCCCCGCCCGTGCTCTATCAACCTACTACATTCTTACTATTCCCCACCCATGCTCTATCAACCTACTACATTCTTACTATTCCCCGCCCATGCTCTATCAGCCTACTACATTCTTACTATTCCCCGCCTGTGCTCTATTTGCCTACTACATTATTACTATTCCCTGCCTGTGCTCTATTTGCCTACTACATTCTTACTATTCTCCGCCCGTGCTCTATCAACCTACTACATTCTTACTATTCCCCGCCCATGCTCTATCAGCCTACTACATTCCTACTATTTCCCGCCCGTGCTCTATCAACCTACTACATTCTTACTATTCCCCGCCCATGCTCTTTCAGCCTACTACAGTCCTACTATTCCCCGCCCGTGCTCTATCAGACTAGTACATTCTTACTATTCCCTGCCCATGCTCTATTTGCCTAATACATTATTACTATTCCCTGCCTGTGCTCTATTTGCCTACTACATTCTTAATATTCCCTGCCCATGCTCTATCAACCTACTACATTCTTACTATTCTCCACCCGTGCTCTATCAGCCTACTACATTCTTACTATTCCCTGCCTGTGCTCTATCAGCCTACTACATTCTTACTATTCCCCACCCGTGCTGTATCAGCCTACTACATTCTTACTATACACCGCCCGTGCTCTATCAACCTACTACATTCTTATTATTCCCCGCTCATGCTCTATCAGCCTACTACATTCTTACTATTCCCCGCCTGTGCTCTATCAACCTACTACATTCTTACTATTCCCCACCCATGCTCTATCAGCCTACTACATTTTTACTATTCCCCGCCTGTGCTCTATCAGCCTACTACATTCTTACTATTCCCCACCCATGCTCTATCAGCCTACTACATTCTTACTATTCTCCACCCGTGCTCTATCAGCCTACTACATTCTTACTATTCCCTGCCTGTGCTCTATCAGCCTACTACATTCTTACTATTCCCCACCCGTGCTGTATCAGCCTACTACATTCTTACTATTCCCCGCCCGTGCTCTATCAGACTACTACATTCTTACTATTCCCTGCCTGTGCTCTATCAACCTACTACATTCTTACTATTCTCTGCCCATGCTCTATCAGCCTACTACATTCTTACTATTCCCTGCCCGTGATCTATCAGACTACTACATTCTTACTATTCCCCGCCCATGCTCTATCAACCTACTACATTCTTACTATTCCCCGCCCGTGCTCTCTCAGACTACTACATTTTTACTATTCCCCGCCTGTGCTCTATCAACCTACTACATTCTTACTATTCCCCGCCCATGCTCTATTTGCCTACTACATTCTTACTATTCCCCGCCCATGCTCTATTTGCCTACTACATTATTACTATTCCCTGCCTGTGCTCTATTTGCCTACTACATTCTTACTATTCCCCGCCCGTGCTCTATCAACCTACTACATTCTTACTATTCCCCACCCATGCTCTATCAGCCTACTACATTCTTACTATTCACCACCTGTGCTCTATTTGCCTACTACATTCTTACTATTCCCCGCCCGTGCTCTATCAATCTACTACATTCTTACTATTCCCCACCCATGCTCTATCAACCTACTACATTCTTACTATTCCCCGCCCATGCTCTATCAGCCTACTACATTCTTACTATTCCCCGCCTGTGCTCTATTTGCCTACTACATTATTACTATTCCCTGCCTGTGCTCTATTTGCCTACTACATTCTTACTATTCCCCGCCCGTGCTCTATCAACCTACTACATTCTTACTATTCCCCGCCCATGCTCTATCAGCCTACTACATTCCTACTATTTCCCGCCCGTGCTCTATCAACCTACTACATTCTTACTATTCCCCGCCCATGCTCTATCAGCCTACTACAGTCCTACTATTCCCCGCCCGTGCTCTATCAGACTAGTACATTCTTACTATTCCCCGCCCATGCTCTATTTGCCTACTACATTATTACTATTCCCTGCCTGTGCTCTATTTGCCTACTACATTCTTACTATTCCCTGCCCATGCTCTATCAACCTACTACATTCTTACTATTCCCCGCCCATGCTCTATCAGCCTACTACATTCTTACTATTCACCGCCTGTGCTCTATTTGCCTACTACATTCTTACTATTCCCCGCCCGTGCTCTATCATCCTACTACATTCTTACTATTCCCTGCCCATGCTCTATCAACCTACTACATTCTTACTATTCCCCACCCATGCTCTATCAGCCTACTACATTCTTACTATTCCCCACCTGTGCTCTATTTTCCTACTACATTTGTCTCCACTGAACTATCCTCTTACTTCCTTTCAGCATAGCGCTTCCCAGCCTTCTTTTACCTCTCTTGTAACTGGAATCTTCATTCATGTCAGCAACCTCTTTATCTTTCATTATTAAAATTTGCAGCTCCCTTCTCTCTACTGTTAATTGAGGATGCATAGGAACTGCAATGGGATACTACAACTCATGGTTGCATAGGAACTGCAGTGGTATACTATAACTTATGTTCATATTGCTCTATTGTCAGAATTATACAGCTCTTTATTTTAGACCATTGTGATTTTTTTTTTTGTGTGGAATTTTTAAATTTTATTGTTTATTTCTATTGTATTGATTCTGGAGCTTTTCTCCCCAGGCCTGAAAAAAGGCTTGTTAGCCCAGTTGGGCAATCCTGATCAACAAATGTAAAATAAATAATAAATAGTGTAAAATCATAAGTAGACTACTGGCCTGTAATTTGTAGTAGGTATGATGTCATAATCCTAATAAATGGGCGGCACAGTGGTGCAGTGGCAAAAGTTATTTCACAGCAAGAGGTTCTCTGGTTCGATTCTTGGCTAGGGTGCCTTCTGTGCTGAGTCTGCATATCCTCTATGCATTTGCATGGGTTTCCTCCAGGTACTCCAGTTTCCTACCACATTCCAAAGACATACGTCTGGAGTGTTTTTTTCTCTGGCCTCCACTGAAAATAGGCTCTGTCCTAGTCAGACTTTCCTAGTCAACAAAATGTTAAATAAAATAAATAAATCTCTATGGTACAACAGGTTGGTATGGCAAGGCAACCAGTGGGAAGGGTCCTATAATGCAATAAAACACAACCAAGTCAGAACAGGCAATTAGATGCAGATATTAATAATTCTACAAATTACATGGTGAAGAGCAAATCAGGCCAACAACAGACTAGAATACCATTTTGGGAAGGACAAAGGTTACAGGCAGAGCTACAAATGACTTGAACATAGTGGCAGGGAGATGAATTTCATTGAGGTGGTAAAGGGGAAATAAATACCAGGGATTACAGCAATCAATTACTGTAAAACAATGAGAAGCAGTGGTGGTCAGAGAGACTGCAAAGTGTTTTGGAGGGTGGCCTAATGGTTAAGGTCTTTGCATTACAAACACAAGGTGCAGGGTTTGAGCCTTACAAGGGATAATTGGCTAGGCTTAAAATGCCTCTCAAGAGCAGTTAGCCTAGTACTAATCTATGAACCTATAAGACTTAGCAGGATAGTTCTGATAAAAAGAAGAGTTGTACTTGAAACCACACACACACACTGTGTATGCTGCAGGAAAACTACTCTGGATTTCTAGGCAGTCACAATTAACTGAACCTGTATAATTTTAAAGCTTCCACGCTTACTTGTACTACAGTTCAGCAAGAAACAAACTCATTGAGACAGGTCATGAAATCAATTCAATGAAAAAAATTATATGTAAACCTCCATGTGGGGGGGAAGCTTGGCACACCCCAAATTTAAATATACTGACTTGCACAAACACAGAAGAGGAAGACATTTCCACAAATAAAGGAATTGCTGATGGTTCATACTTAGAAACCATAGCAGTAATAGTTTTCCATAGATAACAGTGACTGTGCAGTTGAACTTCACAGAGTTGTCCTCCGTATCTAAGGAATACAACCAGTTTGTTCTCAATGAGGAGCAGAGGAATATATTTCATTGTATATTATAAGTATCTGGCATTCCCATTTTTCATTATGTATGTATGTATGTATGTATGTATGTATGTATGTATGTATGTCTACATGTTATCCTGTGGAGCCAAGTTCCACAAAACAAAGACATAAAAAAGTTTACAGTGGATAATTTACTTTGCAAATCAATAATTTACTTTCCAAGTTACTCAACAATAATTATTTACAATAACTATTAGTTGATCACAATATTCAAAAGAAAGCAGAAGTGAGAAAGAAATGAAAGGAGAAAACATAGATAATTGCTAAGAAATTATAATAATTGTTGAAAGGAGTTAGCTTTGTAATCTAGGGTGGCACAGTAGTGTAGCAGTTAGCATTACCTTGCAGCAAGAGATTCTCTGGTTCGATTCTCGGCTGGTGTGCCTTCTCTGTGGAGTCTGCGTGTCCTCCCCCCATTCATGTGGGTTTCCTCTGGGTGCTCTGATTTTCTCCCACATTCCAAAGACATGCAGTAGGTGGACTGGACACTCTAAATTGGCCCTAGGTGTGAGTGTGTGCATGTGTGGTATACCCTCTGAGGAGGGGTGGGCCTTGGCTTGCAACATGAGCCTGTAAAAATCATACTTGCTACAGAAACAACAAGTCCTGAAAGGTGCTCATGTAACACATGGTGTGTAAACAGGAAAGAGAGATAGCTAAATATATTAATCTCATTTACATTATATATAAATGTAGGCATGCTCAGTTTCTATTCTGCTCCATTTTCTTCTTATTAAGAAACGAATTATGGTTAGCCAAAGGTCAAATTTCTGTTGGAATTACACAGATCTGTAAATGACTTGTGGCACACAATACCACTATCTAATATTTCATCAATCAACACTAGTATTCGGAGGAAAAAATTGGTTCAGGTGCCTAGGCAGTGAGACATTTGCCTGCGGTAATAACTCTAGAGCAGAAAAACTCTTAGCAGAACAACTTAAGTAATGGAAAGTGTCATTGTCAAACTTTGGTAGACTATAACAAGGAAAATAATGTGAATCCTGCAGAGGTATTAGAGATATTTCAGAATTTTTATGAAAAATTGTATAAAGCAGAAGAACGTGGAAATAAAGAAAATCAGAAATGGAAATATTTACGGAAGACTTAAGTACGACAAGGTTAGTGGTAGATGAGGCACAACAATTAACAGTTAATTCATTTATTTTGTTTATTTATTTTATTGGTGGTGCTGCGGTAGCCTTGTCACCTCATAGCAAGATGTTGTCCTGTTCGATTCACAGCTAGAGTGTCTTCTGTGTGGAGGCATACTTGAATGGGGCGTGCCTTCGTTGAAGGTTGTGCATCAGGGCTGGTAACCCGGTACGTAAAAATCAGAGTTCCGCTGTGGCGACCCCTAACTGGGAAAAGCCGAAAGACACAAACATTTTATTTACATTTGTTGAGCAGGAGCATCAAACTGAGCAAAAGCCCTTTTTCAGCGAAGGCCTGGGGAGAAAAGCTCCAGACACATATATAGGACAATTTAGCAATAGCAATTTAATATTCATGTTAGAAAAAAAATAATCCAATAATTATTTAGGAATACAATTGTCATTACAATACAATATTAGAGAAAAGAAAAATACAAGAATTATTTAGGTATACAATCATCTTTACAATAGTTAAGATCAAAGTCGGTTAATATGAAACTTAGAAGGGAGGATTTTGATTACTATGAAACTTAGAAGGGAAGATATCAGTCAAGGAGGATGTGAGTAGAGACACATCCAGTGTTTTTTAAAGTAATCTTTGATGGCTATTTTAAATTGTTTAGGGTTTGTCACATTTCTTATGTCTAGAGGGAGTTTGTTCTATGCAATAGAGGGGTGGTAACTATATAAGTTGCAGCCAGCTTTGGTTTTTGGTTTGTGTACCTTTAGTAAGTCCTGGGTTGCACTTCTGAGATGTAGTGTGAGATGAGAGATGATAGAGCTGAGAAGAAAGATGTTTGATATAGAATAGAGTGGATCATTTGTAACTGGGATTGGAGTAGCAGGTGAGGTAGCTCAAGCCACTTTAGGAATTTGAAGGAGAGACAGTGATGAGATTTATGAGTATTGTGCTGTAAATCTGGCTACCTTATGGTAGGTTGTTTCTAGGGATGAGTTTAGATTAGTACGTATTTGGGAGCAGTAGGTTAGACAAGGAAGAAGATAGGCAGGGGATAGAGTATATCTAGCTTCAGCAGTGAGGAATCTGCTATTTCTGTACAGAAGTCCTAGCTTCTGATGGCTTTTCCTAATGCAATTATTAATATGTAGATCAAATTTTAGTTGGTCATCTAAGGTGATGCCAAGTAGTTTTGTGTTGTTATCGACTTCAATAGCAGTATCATTTAAGGATGTTATGGTAAAGGAAGATTTGATGTGGTTAACAGATTTAGTGAGAAAGAGTAGCAGTTTAGTTTTTTTAGCGTTGAGGATAAGCTGGTGTTTTTTGAGCCAAGTCTCAACAGATTTGAAGGAAGTCTGGGTAGTTGATAGGAGTTCAGAGGGAGAGTTTGCCATAGTGATGTCTATAGAGTCATATGCATATTGGACAATGATAGACTGAGGACAAGAAGAGTAGAGTGAGTTGGTAAAGATATTAAAAAGTAGTGGTCCAAGTATGGATCCTTGGGGAACACTAGTTTGAACATGTAGGGGGAAAGAAAGTGCAGAGTCCCATCTGACTGACTGCTATCAGTCAGTGAGATAGCTGGAGAACCATGCTACTGTATCAGGAGTGAAGTAGAGGTCAGTGCATTTATTAAGTAATAGGAAGTGTGAGACAGTGTCAAATGCCTTAGAGAGGTCAAGGACTAGACAAGATATGAGTTTGCGACTGTTTTTGGCTAGAGAATATTGAGAAAGGATAGGAGAGCAGTGGTGGTACTGTGCTTAGGATGGAAACCATGCTGTGTAGGAGTGAAGTTTTTCTTGTTGGAGATGCTGCATAGCTTGTTTGTGTATACATTTCTCAAGTATTTTAGAGAGAGGAGAGAGGATAGCAATAGGTCTGAAATTAGATATGTCTGTGGAGTTACCTCCTTTGTGAATTGGAAGAGTATAGAACTGTTTCCAGACAGTTGGAACTCTAGATTCGGAGATGGAGCGGTTAATAAGGATAGATACAGGCACAGCCAGGGAGTGTGCAGCAGTCTTAGGAAAGTATGAAGGGATGTGATCAACTCATACAGAGCACGGTTTAAGTTTAGAGAGTAGAGCTTTAATGTAGGTAGTAGGAACAGGCTTGAGAGAGAAGTTTATTGGGTCAACAGTTGGTGGTGGTTTAGTGAAGTTAGAGGAGCCGTTGTTAGAGGGAGTGCTGTTAAATAATTTGGAAATAGAGTCAATAAAATAAGTGTTAAAAGTATTTGCAGTTTCTTCAGGAGACTTATCAGGACATGGGTTTGGTGAGGTAGGTTTACCAGGGTATAGTATCTGGTTTATAGCATTCCAGAATTTTTTTGGATCAGATTTTAATGTAGTTGGGGGATTATAGTAGATGTTTTTTTTTGTCATTGTTAATGAGTTTTTTGTTTGATTGCAAAGTACTTTGTACTTTTGCAAGTCAGCAGGAAGATTAGATTGTACCCATATCTTCCAAGCCCTGTCTCTGCTTTTCATAAGGGCATGGGTAGTTTTAGTTAACCAAGGTGAAATGTTAGCTTTGATTCGAATATTTCTAGGTGGGACAAGGAAGTTTAAAATGGAAAGGAAAGTAGAGTAAAAGGCATTAACTGCTTCATCTAGTGGAAGCTGTTTAAGGAAGTCCCAGTTAACTGTAGAGAAAAGGGTTTGGAATGTTTCAAGGTTAAAGTTAGAGAGCTTTCAGCAGGTAATGTATCGGTGTGGTTTGGAGAGATCTGTGGTACATCTAAGCACTTTTATAGGTGAGTGATCACTAAGCGAGTTGGGTAGATTTTCTGTATTATGGTACTTGCAGGGATTAGAAACTAGTTTCCAGTCTATCAGGGAGCTTGGACTGTGCATTTTGTTGGTCTGAGTAGGCTGAGAGATAAGTTGAGTAAATGTGTAGAGATTTATATGATGATGAGAGTTAGGAGTATTGAGATTCAGCCAATTAATATTTACATCTCCTAGGAGGATAGTTTCATTAGGGATGTTTTGGGAGCCAGTAAGAGAATGTTGTCCCCTGGTGAGATATATATGGCTATTATTGTAATGGTATTATGGTTATTAACCTTCAGGTTTGCAGCAAGTATTTCAGCAGGTGAGAAGGAAAGAAAAGTTTGTTTGGTTTGAGTAAGTTTATTAGAGTGGATTATAGCAATGCCGCCACCTTTCATTTTAATGTCATCTTGGTGGGGGAATGTTGTAACCTGGGGGCAGAATATCTTTATCTTGGTGTTGGGGTTTAAGCCAACTTTCTGTAAGAGATAATGTCAGGGTTGTGCTGAGATATCCATGCATGAAACTGACTTACTTTGTTTAGGATGCTTCGAGCAATGATAAAGTAGAAAGATAGGTGTTTGTTAGGTATGGATGACTGGTTGTAGCTGAGGGGAGTGTTTTATGGGGTGCATGAGTTAGTAGTAGGACCAGGATTGGGATGTATGTCACCTGATATGAGCAGAGACATTGGTAAATAGTATGGCTTTCTTTTAAGTGGGTGGTTATAACGGTGAATTGTTCTGAATTTAGGTGAAGAATGATATGAGGGAGTGCGTTTTATTGTCCGGAAGGATATGTTGGTAGGGAGGATAGATGCACAGATGAATACAGGTTGTTCAGGGGCAGAAAAATTATGTGAGTGAGGGGAGGGAGGGACTTTATAGATTGGGGTTAGGATGGTGGAGGTGCTGTGATAGTGAGGAGAATGAGTAACAGTGGTAAGAGTAGGACAGGGGTAATAGGGATAGACATTTAAGGATAGGAGAATAATTTAGAGAGATAATGATTAGTTAGGAGTGCTTGGGAGATGGAGTAAGGTAGGAGGTAATAGGTGAGGTTAGGGTAGGTAGGTAAGAAGAGAGTGTAAGAGTAATCCTTAATACTGAAGGGGGAGGAGTTTGAAGGAGGAAGGAAGTGGAGTCTAGGTATAAAGGAAATGATATGGGGGTGTGTGGGAACAGAGGTGGGAAGGGAGCGAAGAGAGCCCAAGCGTAGTGAGGGCGAGTGGAACAGGGCATCACTGGAGACAGAGAAATGCAGAAAAAGAAAGCAATCAATAAGTATGAAGCCAATTAAAAGGAAAAAAAGCTGATAAGGTAGTTACAGAAATATAAGGCAAGATAATCCCTTTTTAACCTTTCTTAATCTTAGCGCTATAGGAGAAATGAAAGGGGTTGGACAGTACAGGGTTTACCAGATACCTCAATTTCAACCCAGGAAAATACACATTTAAGCCATGGGTGGGAGAGTGGGGGTGTAAATTTTCTGGTGGTTCATGGTACACTGCTCAACAGGTTTCTCTAGGTGTACAGGCATTCAAACCAAGAAATTTACATAGCAGATGCCAGGAATTAGTTTCTACACAGCAGTAAACATACTTTGTTTCAGTTAAATGATGCACTGCACTAAGCTGTTGTCATTTCTAGGTAGGGAGATCTTTCTTAGTGGATTCCTGGGAGGTTTTGTTTAACAGTATTTTCAAAGGGCGGAAGTTCCAATATCCTGGAAGAAAGCTGTAGTGGCTGCAATACCTGTCTTTTGGCTTTTCCTAGTTAGGGGTCGCCACAGTGGAACTCCGATCCGCTAATGACTGGCAGTGAATTTTTATGGTATTGAGTTGCCAGCCCAACACCTAACCTTCAACAAAGGCACACCCACACATGCCTGCATGATTTTTAAATTCACTCGACCTTGGGGAGAACATACAGACTCCACACAGAAGGCGCTCCAGGTGAGAATCGAACCAGAAAGCCTCTTCCTGTGAGGCAACAATGCTAACAATGCAATACCACAGCTGTAACTGCAATACCTATAGATGGTAAAAACAAATCAGAACCAGCTTCATATAGGAGTATTTCAATTTTAAACCATGTGTATATAGTATTTATGTCTATAATAGCTAGAAAATTGTAAACAGTGGAAAAGGTGTTGCCAAAATGTATAGACATGGATCATTTGTGGTTTTGTGGAGGGGAAGCAAACATTTAACAACATCAACTGAAGAATGATGATGCAGTGGGAAGCAAAACGGAAGAAAATATCTCTGTTGTTAGTGGGTCTTGATGCAGAGAAAGCATTCGATAAAGTAAACTGGGATTTTATGAGTAGAGCAATGGAAGCATTTGCTTTCCTTGATACAACAATAACATTATCTTTGTCCTACCCTGCTAAATGGCAGATTACATAGTATAATTTAGTTTCATGAGTGTATTCATCAAACTTGAAACAAACTGGCCTTCAAAAAGCAGAGGAAATGTATAATTAATTCTTGAAAGAAAAAAAAAAGCAGAAGATTATCTACATGCTGGCTCAATTTATTAAACTGAGCACTGTTACTCGTGGACACTTGGTTTGCCATTGTTGGCATTATTGCACATTGTAGCATACTCTAATTATATGGCGGTTTTCTATCCAGTTGCACACAGATGGACATATTGCTATTCTGCAACCAAAGTTTCTCTTTATTTTCTGCTGAGAAACAAATGACTACTCCTGTTAGTTTTCTAGCAGACTTTCTGTGATCTCGCTCAACAAACAATAGGAGTGACTGGAACTGTGCTGTAATGCCCTCTGCTCAACAAAGGTAAGTGTTTTTGTTTTTTTCCATTGACTAAGCACTACTGGATGGAACTGTTTCCACACATTTTCCAGACTTCCATGTATTTATCGTCTCACCTAGAGAAATAAATCACCCTCCCTTCTGACTTCACATAAGTAGATAAAATATCTGTTGTAACTTTTATGCTCCACTTGATTTGTTAATTATTCTAAGCTCTTTTTTTTCAACCAAAATGTATGGATAAAGCAAGTACATTATTGCTTGATTATTAGTATTCCTGATGATGTTATTCTTTTGTTTATAAAAATGCTTCTCTCTCTCTCGCTCTCTCTCTCTCTCTCTCTCTATATATATATATATATATATATATATATATATATATATATATTATTCATTATACTGATATTTATCTATAATATATTAAATTGGCATTATTTATTAAGTTTATTTTATTTTATTTAGGACACAGTCCACAATACCCAGCCAGTTCTTGAATCCAAAAAGTAAATTGTAATCCACACAGTAGAAACGTAAGGATCCAAGGACAGCAGATACTTCAAGTAAAACTTTCCTTTAATATAGTACAACTAAGAACAAAGACATAAGCACTTTCGTAGCAGTGCTACTTCATCAGATGTATAACATAAACTGAAAAACATCAAACATGTATATAATGGTTAAAAAAACGAGAAATGTACCAAAACGTCCAAAAAAACTAAACGAAGATAAGAACTCCAGGAACCACAATGAGACAGTATTTTTTAGCGCTTTCTTTCACATTTAATGTAGTGAACTTCTTCAGAAAAAGAAGAGACTTCCCAAACTCTTCTTTTATAGTTACAATAAAAGAAATGATGTCATGAACCTGAGTTAATCGAATTAAATATAAAACTTATGTATACATATAAATACATTGAATAGTTAAAACCCCTATATGTACCTGTGTGGTACATCTTTTAGACACTTATTAAATAAAATTACATGATTTCAAAGTATGTTTTATATGTCACTTTTGTGTGTGTGTATGTAAATACTCATAATGGTTTCATTTGAACCTTAAAAAAGTTCAAATACCTTCGATCTAAAAAAACTGTTCAGTTAAATTTTTTATATCTCCTTTCTTAATAAAAGGTACGTGCTATAACCATAAACTTAAAATAATATTTAAGGTTTGTATTTAAAATATGTTTGGATAAGGCTCATAGCTTTGTCATAATCACAACAATCCATAATGACTATTTTGCCCCCCTTGTCAGCTTTCATAACCCGTATATTAGGGTTACTTGCCAACTGTTCTAAAGCCTCAGACTCCGACAGAAAAAGAAGTGACAGAGTTAAGAAAGGGGGTAGCTCAACCCATTCTACAGTCAGGTGATGTTATGGTAGGGGCACCTATTACTGTTAAAAAAGAAGTGGTCACCACTAGGCAGGATTTTCTAAGTGCTTTTCCCTTACCCATAACAGATGAAATGTGGTTTATAAAAAATATAATAGAGAGGAACTGGAACATCATTTTGGGTAATAGAGAATTGGTGACTATTTTGGGTACATCACCAAAGTTCACTTACAAAATGGTCACAAATATTAAATTAATTCTTGAAAGAGCAAACAACTTGGAACAATCTCAAAAAAGAATGGTTGTTAACAAGAAAGGTACCTATGCTTGTAGTAATTGCAAACAATGTAGGTTCATTAGTAATAGTTCCTTTGTCAAAATTAAACATCTTGGTAGAATCATGTGGGCTTCCAAGTACTACAATTGTAATAGTCAATTGGTGGTTTACTTGGCAAGTTGTTCCACGTGTCAGTGTTACTATATTGGAAAGACCAAGAGATTAATAAAACGTAGAAGATACGAGCATAGTTTGGCTATTAAGAAAAAGGACAAAAATAATGCTTTAGCAAGACATGCTCTAGAATGTGAAAACTTTAAAAAGTTTGAATTTTTCATTCTAGAACAGATAGATCAGGGATTGTACACTGGTGATTTAAACAATAAATTAGAGCAAAGAGAGGCATTGTGGCAACTTTTGTTGGGGGCAGACCATCCACCTGGTCTAAATGAGATGATTAATTTAAAATGTTTCTTGGTAAATAGATAGATCATTAAGCATTATTACTTTTTCATCAAAATGGGTCTAATGAGTTTATTTCATTGAGAAGTGTACATTTATTACACACATACACAAACACACATTTATATACAAGTGCATAAGTTCTGTGCACACAGAGTTATTATAGTAATAACAGTAATAATTTTTCATTAATCGAGAGACCAGGAAAGTAATCATATTCTGAATTTAGATTTATGTATTTAATTCTCATCATTGTTAGTGAAGGTAGTTATGGTAAGTGTATGTATTTTAGATATTTATATGTCTATATTTGTACAGGTTGACAAAATTAGAAAATTCATGAAGTAATTTGAATGTCATAGTTGGAATTGAATTTTGGTTATGAAACAAGGTTATTTGTACAGAAAAAGACAAAGTAGCTTATTAGAATGGCAGTTTTTTTAGATCGAAGGTATTTGAACTTTTTAAGGTTCAAATGAAACCATTATGAGTATTTACATACACACACACAAAAGTGACATATAAAACATACTTTGAAATCATGTCATTTTATTTAATAAGTGTCTAAAAGATGTACCACACAGGTACATATAGGGGTTTTAACTATTCAATGTATTTATATGTATACATAAGTTTTATATTTAATTCAATTAACTCAAGTTCATGACATCATTTCCTTTATTGTAACTATAAAAGAAGAGTTTGGGAAGTCTCTTCTTTTTCTGAAGAAGTTCACTACATTAAATGTGAAAGAAAGCGCTAAAAAATACTGTCTCATTGTGGTTCCTGGAGTTCTTATCTTCGTTTCGTTTTTTTGGATGTATATAAAGGTTACTACATCACATGACTAAATCAATTACTACTAAAAGGTATATACATTCTAAAAGTCATATAATATTTTTTAAAAATTTTTAAAAGTGCATAAATATAATTTGTCTTATATAAAAAACCTAATAAAGTCATCTCCTTTTAATAGGTCAATACATATACAAAAGCAATATGTTTAAAGTAATAATATGAAAAAAGCATAAAAAGTTTAAAAAGAAACTTTTTTCTATTTTTTATTTATGCGTCTAGCCTTCAATTTAGGTTTAATAGGTACTCTATCATTTTTTTCCTGAGAGTTCTATCTGTCTTCCCTATATAAAAATTTCAAACATGTTGAACAATAAGCTAAATACACAATATGTGTTGTATCACAGGTAGCATAAATATCAAATTTATATTTCATATGTTGATCTGGATGATAAAATTCTCCAGTACTATCGATATATTGACAGATGTTACAGTGTCCACATGGTGATGTACAATGTTTAGTATAATTTCTCTTGTTATTTGTTTTCGGAACACAAAGACGTTGTTTTATGGATGTCATATTTTTAAAAATAAACCTACGTTTTTCTTCTATTATACTTTCCAATGCTCCATCAGTGGTTAAAATTTTCCAGTGTTTTTCTATAATATTAATATATTCTCTGGTGTCATTTGAGTATTGTAAACACATTTTAATGCCTCTGGTTGCATATTTATGTGTGTTTACAGTGTTACCTATACTATGCTTTTTACTGTAATAAGGTTTAGCTTTGCTGCTTCTTAATTCTTTAATATTCTTAATACTATTATTCATTTCTGTTTTGTCATAACCTGTAGCAGTAAATGCTTGTTCCAAATATTCAGTTTGTTGAACAAAATCATTATTGTCAACATTTAATCTTGATGCTCTAAACATTTGACTGTTTACTACACTTTTAAATATATCTGCAGGATGCATACTTTCTTTGTGTAAGAACTTATTACAGTAATGTAACTTTCTATATAATTTTGTAGTGAAGTCCTCCGCTGTGTCTAATAAGACACTAACATCTAAGAAATCAAATGTTTGTACAATATATTAATGATACCACATCTTTTTTAAAATTTTCACACACTCTCCCCGGGATTCATGAACCTTGCGCCAGGCGCCCGCATAGCGTCGGCGTTATAAAGCCAAATATGGCCACCGAGCGATTCAGGTATGAATCAATCCCACGTGCACTACCGGCGTGCGCCGGACCTGCGCCGCCCCCGGCGTAGGTATGCTAATCACACTGTGTGCGGTATTGCACCATGCAAATGAAGGCAAATAGCGATCCACGAAGCTGGGCAGGCGTAGTGTAAGGGCACGGCAATGTAAACCAAAAAAAATGGTTTACATTTAGCCAAACATGACCAAGGAGTAATGGAAGGCTGTCAACGTCAGGTATCATACAGGTGCAATATGCCAATGGCGAAAGGCACCGAGAATGTCCAAAGAAAACATGCACAAACTGTAAATAATGACATAAATGTTATGTACGCAGAAACCACAGTAGAACCCCCGGATATGTGCACAGAAGGTGCAAAACAATTAAATAATATGAGAATGTCCTAAAAGAGCAGTATAATACACATCAGATGCACAGCCACCACACACCATAGTATGTATGGAAAGCCTCAACCCCAGCGCAAGGGTTGTCAAGGAGTGGCGGCAGTGTTCGCGCCGTAACCATGTATTAGCAGTCAATGCCATGCAAATGAGGCAGATAATAGTGAATCGCAAAACCGGCGCCGGTGTAAGGATGGAGCAACGGCGAGCGGTAGTACACCGAGGAGTGGCCTACACGGGATACATGTCAATCGCAGAGGGTGTGCCACTGTAGGAGGAAGCACATTGGAGGCCAGCAAACATGGGCTGTACAATGCACATCACAGCAGCAGGATTGGCGTGTGAGGAAATAGATGCGCTGAGAGTACATAATGCCCGCATAGATGCATGTGCACGAGGATGACTACGTTCCCCAACCCAGTCATGTGACGGCCTCCCCGTCAACAACCATGGATATAGGAAGGTAACGCGGAGAATATGAGGAAATGCGGAAGCAGTGTAATTGGAGCCGTAATGAGCAATCAACACCAATCAATCCAGGAAGGGCAAACGGCGGCAGCTGACAACTCTGCATGCAGACTCCTGCAAAACGGGAAACCGGAGGCATAGGAATGCAAAGATAGTAGGGGATGTAGTAGAAATGCAAAGAGCAAAGAACCGAAATAGCACAGCCAAGTACAGAGGTAGCATAACGGCGGCGGCAGACAAAATGCATCATATGCCATGTGCCTGCAGGATGCACTGCAGGCAATAGTAGGTGCAACGTGCAGAAACAGTAATGTAAGATGCAAAGCTAAGCCAATGCAGGCAACTGTAATGTAACACGAAAGGCAATACCGTTGCAGTTGCAACGGTAAAACACCGAAGATACCCCACAGATACGGCTGCACAGACACACCCAATGACATCACCGGGTATACAGCACAACAGTATAAAGTGTGAATGCACACAACACACAGCGCGATTTCCCAAATGCCGCACCGTAGGGTGTAAACACACGGGGAACTTTTAATATGTATATGTTGGGTGCAGCCGTGGCCGTGATGCATAGGTATGTGTCAGAGACAGACGGAGTTGCGGAGGAGGGTGCCGACAACTACCGTAGGCCTCACAGGAGAAGGAGAGTGTTCAGACCAAGGGTGACCTACCAGGGGCTGCAAGACCTGGAGATAGTAGAGCGCTACAGGGTGGACAGGGACACGTTACAGCAAATAGTGGAGCTGTGCCGGTCACGCCTGAGAACAAGAGACAACAGAGGGGAGCCCATCCCAGTGGACACAAAGGTATGTGTGAGCTTGCAAATACTGGCTACAGGTACCTTTCAAAGGCCAACCGGGGATATAATGGGTATCTCACAGGCATCAGCATCCAGGGTACTACACCAGTTCCTGGATGCCATGTTACGACATGCCCATGAGTATATAGGCTTCCCCAGATCTCAGGTGGAGGTGGCTAGCAATATGCGCCACTTCCACCGTGTGGCACAATACCCGGAGGTACTGGGTGCGATAGACTGTATGCACATAGAAATCAAGTCACCGCCCGGGGAGCAGGGTAGACGCTACATAAACCGCAAGGGATACCCCTCCATCAATTGCCAGGTCGTGTGCAATGCGCAGGGCATTATCATGGATGTGTGTGCTGGCAGCCCTGGAAGCTACCACGACTCCTATATCTGGCATGCCTCACAGCTGTATCAGGTATTCGCCAGGGGGGACATCACACAAGGTCACCTTGTGGGGGATGCTGGCTATGCACTGGAGCCGTGGATGATGACACCCATCAGAAATGCACACACACACATGCAAGAACGCCATAATGAGGCACACGCACAAACCAGAATAATCATAGAGCGTCTGTTTGGGATGTTGAAATCACGGTTCCGGTGCTTGGATACATCCGGTGGAGCCTTGCAGTACTCTCCAGGCACATGTGCCCACATATTCATAGTATGTTGTATGCTACACAATATGATTCTGCGGAAACAGCTGCTGCAGGGACATAATGGTGTAGGGCCACCAAGCCCGCCACAACTGCCAAGGCAAGCACAGGCACAGGGCGTTCAGCGCCATGAACACACTGTGCCAGCCCCAGTAGGTAGACGGAGGCGTACCCAATATGCCTACGCCCTGGCAAAGAGGGAACGCATAGCACATACTTTGACAGTGTAGGCCCCATGGACTGACACCTCCTTACCTGCACACACAGTGAAATGGATGCCACACAAACATGTCCGCCCGTAATGTGTACCGTATGGGCGGACCTATGTGTGACTCCAACAAAGGCACCACCCAAACACTGCACACCCAATAGCCAGCAGAGCATGGAACGCCAACACCTCAACCGCACGCCGGTTCTACAGCAGACGGCGTAGCCGTATGCTGCCACTGTCGCAGCAAGTCGACTACTTATGTACTTATGTGCATACACAGATACGGAAATAGATATCAGTACACACGTAGAAATATATGTACACATACACAGATATAAAGTACAACAGGTTAATATGGAACCCAGGGATGCAAGTTTACAGATAAGTAAGACGCGAAATCTCCACATAGTAAACATAGTGAACGAAAACCCGATCATCCGGGAGGGTGGGCAGAGCAGGGAACGCCAGCCATGGAAATGTCAACCTGCATCAACACATATCCGCGGGTCGGGATGATCGCCAGGCCACGGTACAGTAACGGGATATGTGCGTGTCATATCCATAGGATATGAGTGCGGAGGTACACACCGCCACCGGCGATGCGGCCAACGTAGGTACTGTGTGCAACCGTCGGTGCGAAAGCGGCAATCATACCTGTCAAGTGTACGTCATTATGAGGAACGTACCTCATTTGGGGTCTAAAACAGTTCATGTTCCTCGCAGTTCCTCAAAGTTCCACATTGAAATAGTCTGTCACACATTCATTGTTAGGAATGTATTTAAATGAAATCCTGGTAAATAGAAATTAATCATAGTAATTCATTAAAGGTTCTTCTTTGTAAGTAAAGCAGCATAATTTAACCAACCTATGACCTTCTTAGCTGAAGTTGTTAGTAAGCCATTAGTATGTGTTCCACATTTTGCCCATTTGTTCCACATTATGAATGTGTGTGTTCCTCATTTTGGAAATGGAAGGTTGAGAGCTATGGCGGCAATATGTGTATGTGTGAGGTGAGGTTGTCGTGTGTTCCGCTGTGTGTGTGTAATGTGTGTGCCACTGTAAAATGTGTATGTAGGTGACATGTCACAGGCGTAGTGTAATAACATGCGTAGGCATACAGTACAGGAACCATAGGCGTATGTACAGCAGTACCCACAAAGTAGTACTGACATCTCCTCAGTGGCTAGGCGCGTGGCGACGTAAAACGATGCAAAGCGGAAATGTCCCAGAATGTACCACAGGGCCATAGCCAACAGGAGATGCAAAGGACGCATGTACAAACCATGACCGTATGTATGGCGGCCATATGGTAGACTCAACACGATACGTCGGCAACGTTACACAGCATCAGGCATGTACGGCGAAAATACGAATGTGCTATCTCGGCACCGATCGTGGACACTTACGGTCCCGTAAATACCGCTGTGTGTTCCACGACCGTTAAGTAAGCAAGCGCCAGACGAATAGGAGGCCACCGGTAGCATACAGGCCGTCCCAAGTACAGGACCACAATCACCGTGAACTATCAGTGACAAAATGCCAATGGATAGTAGGCACGGACGAACATCCGCAGATATATAACCGATGTGAAGGAGGAATACGTGCAGGAAGCACACATGCAGGCGATACCGACACCACACGACATCAACAAAACAAACATTCCCAGAACAACAGACAGGTAACCTGCAGCTCCCCAAGCAGGGATGGAGCACACACACAAGCATATCTTGTATGTATAAATGCAAGACCCACACCCGCACCGTCACCCACATCCGCAGATATACCCCATCACACATATCAAAGGGATAACAGCCAAAACCGTAGCAAAAACATACAGGCAGTCAATGACAGCGGCATACCCGCAACAAGCCGCGTGGGAAACACTAGCAGCAGCTGATGCATCCTTGCATCCGTTGTGTACAGGAATATAACAGCTATGTTACACATCTGAATGCACAACACCATCGACAGACGCCGCCAGGACACGGACACCCACATGTCGAACAGAATACCATACCCAACACACACAATCCACGGCTAACACCACAGCGTAATGTACCTGACACCACACATAGCGTATGCAGTCACACAAACATGATACAATACATACCATCCCCACGAAGGTAGTGCAAATAACCAACGGCCACACGAGGAATGAACCATGGCCTAGTTTCACGGGTAACGCATTTAATGGAGGAGGATCACCAGTGATATGCGCATAACTGCACACCGAGGAACAGCTATTGGCGTGATGAACCCACATGCCTCAGGTGACGACGAATAAAAGGAGGACTCCCTGGATATTCAAACCGTATGTTCATACCGAACACAAAGTGAATCGAAAGCAAGGAGTTAGAGGAAAATATTGACGAATACAGAAGCAAAGGCCGGAAAGGTATGTCGAACCCACGAGATGTACTGGTGTGTAACGCATGATACATATGACTAATCTGCACTGTATGTGAACGATGTGTGTAAGTAAAGATACCTGTCCATTAGGCAGAGAGTGGTGAAAGGTGGTTATGTAATGCTAAGCCGCGGAGCATACCAACGACTGTGGACAACGTGTGCACAGCAGTGGGACAACATGTACACAGCCGTGATAACCCAAGGTCCGCCATAGGGATTCCAAACACAGAACAATGCCACCACCCACGCTGATGCTGTCAGTGGATATCGAACAATGAAGTGCCACAGCAGGGGATAGGACATGTATGTATAGTGTCACAGCACACATGTGCATGGGCATATACCGTCGATGTCATACGGAATGTGAGCACGACGTGCACGTATCCCTCGCAGTAGGGGTGACTATGTCAATTATGTGTAATGCAAAGCTGTCATGATGGATATGTTCATAAATGATAGACAGTATCACAGGCATAGCATGCATGATGGAGGGATGGCCTAATGTTATGTACATAAACAAGATATGTATGGCCTGCACATATGGGACAGAGTAGTAGCAGAATAGGTACCCGAAATGGAGGGAACAGCAAGTAACCATGTCCAAACGTTCTGTAGCAGGTGCAATGTGTGCAACAATGATGTCCAGCAGGGCCGTGTGTAAACACATGTGCAATGTACACAGTAGTGTCACCCCCCCCATGGTACTGTCCACTGAACGGCAGAGGTTGATGTCAATTGTATGTCTATACAGTACTTCCGCTGTGGTGGTACCATGGGTCTGTGTCACCCTACCAGCAAGGGAGCTATCACATGACTAGTGACACAGTGTGTCCCTGTGGGATGTGCACAGGACCTATGTCCCACAGCACGGTGTGTGTCCAGTCTGTGGAGGTCACACAGACGCCCAGGCTGAGCAATGTGGCATGTGTGCACACATGCAGGAGTGCTCCTCCCACCCTGCCCACTGCAAACACCATGTAGGAGTACTACATGCATCAGTAATGCGGAGAACATGGCCCATGGCAGAGTAGATGACACCCCTGTGTTAGTGGTATGCAGGTGAGTACAGATGTGTGTCATGACTGTCATTTGCATATGTAAACTGTCTGAGCCGGGTAGACATCATGGCATGACTATACTGAGACATGTAAAGTTGTATCCATTGTGTAAGGTACACCACATATGTGTTATTGTAACACTGCCCGTGTGTACATGTGTGTATGGCACAGGTACAAGGGCACCCAATGTATCAGCTAGACATACGGTCCAGAAATGCGTGGCCCTGCACATGTGTACCCACGCCATAGTGGAATATGGCAACCACAGCACCATGTGGGGCATGTGTGTGTACAGCAAGCATGTACAATGTGATATGCATGTATAGGGACAGTATCCATGTGATACACACTGCATGACTGTCACTATGCAATGGTGATGTGTATGCACTATGTGTGATGTAACTGATGCAATGATATCTACATGATATATCTGCCACACTGACACCTGTATGGTTGTTAGCAATATGAGTAGGATGAGCTAGAATGCTGCCAGGTATGTAGATGTGGTATATGTAGGCATGGACAATACTCTGTGACAGCATGTAGTGTATGTAAGCAAATAGTGAGCATGAGGGGCCACATGACTGAGGACTGTGCAATGTCACACGCACCTGACTTGTTGTAGTTAGCATGATATGCCTGCACCACTGTGTGACCTGTACAGGAGGCACATGGCGTAACATCCTGAGACATAGGGTACAATGTGATGCTGGATGTGTACATTGGCAATACCATAGAGTGGAATGGCGCTGAAGGGCAAAGAGCGGATAATGTCTGATTTGATACCCTCTGTACCACACCAACCACCCATGCAATGGTATGACAGGTGGCCAGCATGTGGATGTGGTGTGCTGTGGCGCACAGAAGCCCAACAAGGGTGCCAGTAAAGGCATGGAGGTTGTCAATGAGTGTGTGAAGCATGTATGTGAGGATGTGGCTCAGTGCCATACTGAATGGCCCAGTCATGGGTGTACAAATGCAGCCCCATACGTGCAATGCAGTACCACCCATGTGTAGTGTGATAGATGTGGTAGTGTGGTGGTCAGGGTACACAACGTACATGAATGGGCTAGCAGTCAATGCAGTGTGCTGCTGCAGAGACATGTAACAGCCAGGTTGGCGGGATACAACAACTACGGAGATCGGAGGTGACATTGGGACCGTGTTCTCGGACATAACGTGTGCATGGCAGTATTATGTATGTGTCCACAGGGTTAATACAATGTCCAGCCATGGATTGGAACCCTGTAGTGAGTGAGAGTGTGTATTGTTGGTAGGTACCCCATTGGCAGGCACAATGCCAGCAACATCTGTGTTGGCAATGCCTGCATGAGTGTTGTATGCTGCATTGAATGTGGATGTAGCCAAACAGCAGAGACATACCACCACACTGCATGAGGGCCCACACTGCAATGTATGGCAGTCATGTGTAGGTAGCTAGCTGTGGAGTATGTGATGCACCATGAGGACACACCATGACTGTCAAGTGACACACCACACACATGTGAACATAACTACCGTGCAACAGCCTGCACATGTGCCCATACAGCACGTGTGCATGGAACAGGAATACCACTGTGGCGTCTGTGAAAAGGCCAGTACCACCATGTCTCTGTGTGGAATAGCATGGTCCCTACCAGTGCGTAAATGTAGCAGAAGTGCACTGTGATATGTGTCGGCATAGTCACGTAGACTGTCCATCGTACGGGGTGCCATGCCATCAACTACCTCTGTCAGTGGATGTCGGTAGTACCGGCTGTAGAGCGTATGTACCATGCATGCTGCGATGGTCGTGTGTCTAGGGTGTGGCTAGCAGGGCTGAGAAGCATGGATGTTCAGCAAACAGAGGGGGGATGTGTGTAGGCATAGCACACAGACACATGGAGGTTTGGTGCATGCCGAGGGTAGTGTAGGTATGGTATGTGTCGTGTAATGTGTCACCCAGCTATGTGTACTGCATGGCCAGGCATGTGTGGGTACATGGGAGTCCATACTAGGGAAGTGCGTGTTGCTGTCAATACATAGCAGTAGCAACTGTCCTAGGTGCAATGTACAGTATGCCAACACGGCCAGCATGTAACCTGTGGTGTACAGTGTATTCACCGTTGCATGTCACAATGTGCGTAGCAGTCACGAACATGGGTATCTGAACATGGATTACCTATGATGCAATGTGTCTTGGGAATATACAGTATGTGTGTAAATCACTGTGTGGTGTGGGAACCACCCACCCGTGTGTGTTGCAGTCCAGGTATGTGCCTGGGAGGTATGATCTGTGTACAATCTGGACTGGCAGGTGTGCCGTGTAGGGCATGGAGGCAGGTCCCAGGCACTGCAGATAAATGACATGCGTGCCGTACTGTGTGTGCAGTGCTTGTGTACAGCACAGTGGAGGGTGTAAGCATTGTCACACATCACTGCATGCTGTGCCTACCTGTGACAGCCCTGCCGGAGACAGACATGTGACACAGCTGCACAGGCAGCATAGCATGTGAAGATGTACATGTGGGCTGCACACCTTAGGCAGATGTCCACAGGTCATGTGTGCCACGGTAGTGTGGTTGAACACGACTATCAGACTGGACAAACACCACATGCCTGCATAAGTACAGTATGACCATAGTCAACAGTCCCAGTGACAGAGTAGGCCAATGTACAGTATCCCTGCATGCAGACCACTGGCTACTGGACACCTGGCTAGACACACACCCGGATGGCTACTGGACACCTGGCTAGACACACACCCGGAGGGTTAATTCACCATTGAGCCATCACATGTCCCAGTCCATGTGGGCCGTACAATGTCATCACAGGGTGGTCACAATAGCAGGTGGCAAGGCAGACATGGTGTACCAGGTGATGTGTCATGTGTGCATATGTCGAGTAGCACAGCCCTTCACATGTCTGCAACATACTGGTGCACAATGTATACTGTTACATGATGTATGTAACTGCACTGTCACCCACTACAGGGCCATCTGACACAGGTGTGTTGTGACAGGTGTAACCCATGTTTGCACAGGATACACACCGCTGTTGTAGCCAGCCATGCTGGTGGCTACCAGTGATATATGCAGTGGTCATACAGACATACCGTACACAGTGTTCATGCAGGAATGTCCATTGTCGTGGACGATGTGCTGCTATGTGAATGTAGGTGTGTGTTGTGAATGTTACACATCCAGATGACACCATCTGGCGCAGTCATGGTTGTCAGCACCAGTACACACATCCACAGCAGTCAGAACCCAGTCCTGACAATGTGTGTCAGTCACCCTCGTACTGTGTGACATATGTGCACATGGCAGAACACCTCCCACTGTCATCTAAGATGGCTACATGATGGCCGGAATGTGCTGTGGAAATGTACAATGCTGGTAGCCCAATGAAGTACCTGGAATCACACACAGTACGCTATAGCAGCCATGTAAACCATGCACAACAATGACCGCCCAACAGACACAAACAATGCATTGACACATGGAACATGTGCACATGACAACCCCCAATGAGGTATGTTGCACATATTGATGTACAATTGTCATCTATGGCCATAGCATGGATGCAGACGCACATACCCCACAGGTAGTACCATGTGATGTAGGTAGGGGGGCATTGCTCGTGTACATGTGACAGTAGCTGTACAGACACATGTCCTGCATAGCCGTCATGTAGGGGTAGCTGTGGCATGTGACCGCTGGACATGCCCGTACAATTGACCAAGTCCCACAGGAGATGTGTTATGTGTGTACCACATGTGATGTGCTGACAACAAGCTGTGACGTGTACGGCTGCCGGTGTACCTGTGTGACATTGTCTGTGATGGGTGCAAAGGCATATAGCATCGTATTGCATGCCCACAAGCCCCACATAGGTGCATAGCCTGAACATACAATACAAGGAGTGTGTGGGATGATAGCAACCCACAGGAGGAGATGGGTATGGATGGCAGCCCACAACCACATGTGTGTGTATGGTGTTCACGTCCATGACACATGAGCATCTGAGAGGCTAGTGTTACTGCTGTACAAGGTTGCATGCATATATGTTCAGCAACATCCCTGTGTGTACCCCCACTGGCCCGTGGACCGATGGACACCAACCAAATGTGCAGATATGAGATGTGCACAGCACATCACAGATGCCTACTGTAGAACAGGCTTACCATGTGACATGTGCACAGTAGGTCTGCGCCAGCTGCAGTCAAACATGTTATGTGCTGAACCACAGCAATAGTCCAGGCCATGCCTCAGATGGACGTGCATGCATTTGTGGATGTATGGCTGTGAATGTCTCCGGCATAGCAATATAGCTGTGTCCCCGTTGTGAACAACAATATGAATGGGTTGTATGTGTGAGGGGTGCGTCATACGTGTATGGTCAGATCCACGATACCATCAGTGACCCTGCTATGTGAACATCCCTGTCCCCATACATGGATACCTATGCTGTGCCCAAAACCACATTCACAGAGGGAGGGATGGTGGTGTGTAGTGCAGCAGCAGACATGGGGGTGGCAGCAGGCACCGGATGTACACATATGTGGTACCCACATCAGTGCAGGCAACCATCCATGTGCACAGGATAGCGGTGTGTGTCCACATACAGCACTGTGTTGATCAATATCCCAGCACATAGCACCTGCCAGGGTTACAGTGTATGCATGGATGTGTGATACCTGCATGCACCAGACACACCCTCAGCAAGCAGCGTGCAGCATACCTCGCTTGAGGCCAGTGTCCACACCATGGCGATAGACATGTTGAATGTCCATATACACATAGCAATGACATATGGAATGGACAGCCACCCTGCCAATATCATCAACCCCCAGGTGGATCACAACCCAGTGCCATGTATGTGGCATACCCTGCCATACCATGCAGACCTGCCCAGCAAGGCTGCATGAGCTATCACAGTCCTACATGGTGCAATGGACAAAAGGCACTCTCCTATCAACCATGCACAGCAGTAATGTGGCGGTGATGCACCCTGTGGTGTTACAGGTGCTGTGTGATGCTCTGGACAATGTGTGTGTGTACATGCTATGCATGGCCTTTCCTGCTAATGTGTCATGGTTACACATTGCCCTATGTCTATCACATGTGCAACACAGGTGAGCTGTGGCAAGTTGTCCAACACCCGCACAGTGCTGTGTGGATGTACATGGCACAACACATGCATGTGCAGGTGTCCATGTGTATGTGTACAGTGCCACTGCTGGCGTTCAGAATGGCTACAGACGTGATGTGTACTGACATATACACAGCGTCCAGGTGAACAGTAGCACCGACGTCACATGGGGACCTATGCCAAGTGATATGGACACAGGTGCAGCCAGGTACACATGTCCACAGCAGGCTAACATCTACATGGTGCGTGTACAGTGTGATGGGGTGGCACACAGATATGATGTGACACCCACTGCTCAATGGTGTGAAGCCAACACATCAGCTGTGTCACTGCCACGATGCCTGTCACAGATTACTGTGCAGATGTCGTACTTGTCATAGCAATGTATTTCCAACAGTATGCCAGCACAGCAGTGTAAATGTGACCTGCCACCATCATTATGTCTTACAGATAATGCCACATTCCCGGCTTCCTGCTTTCAGTCGACAGGAGGAGGAGGTGATCATCCCATACCTCCATACTAATCATGACGTCTTATTCAGTCATGTGCCACAGCAGGCACAGGAACGACAGGAGATGTGGGAGGAGATGTGCAGGAGGGTGAACAGCCTGGGCGGATACAACCGCACTTATCAGCAGATCCGCAGGCACTGCACAGACCTGATCCGGCATGCAAGACAGCGTGCCACTGCAATCGCCAGACAACAAAGTGGGACAGGTGGTGGGCCACCAACCCAGCCCCCACTCACAGCCACGGAGGAGCTTCTGGCCAGTCTGGGGACACCCACGGAACAACACGCAGAAACCCATGCGTCCATTGTGGAGGTGGGTGTCTCCCGAACTATGAGCTTGGAGCTGACTGGTAAGTCAGTGTTGCATGTTTGTATGATAAGCGACGTGGGGGTGGGTGTCATAGTACAACACATAATATAGCAATACATGCCAGGTATATGGCCACACAAGATGCATACTACAGTATGCTATGTTGTGTTAGCAGACATGTGCATAGCACATGCTAACTCACAGATGCATGATGTGACATGCACAGTGCTAACCGTGGCGATAGTAATGGATAATGTGTATACCTTTGTGTCATCCCTTTACAGGTACGTCTGGCGTGTTGCAAACACAAGGGTCTGTTGCAGGTAAGTCTGTTGCTAGTCAAAGGCATGATATGGTGTATTGATATTCCCCATGTGTCCAGGCATGACATGCACACCTGTGTGTGCCCCAGTCACGGTATACAGGTTGCACCACCCGACACACACACCACCCAAGTACAGTAGCTACAACCGTTAGCGTAGAGTGGCATGACACCACACAACCTATTGGTGTGTTACGTGCATTCAGCTATGCATACAATGGTGTAGGTGTTCCACAATGGCTGCATGTGTAGTATGCATCGGTATGCCTCTGCAGTATGCACACAGTACCACATAGTGAGCTGTGATCTTGCCAGAGCACAGGTGTTACCAATGTGACCTATGCCCCTGCATCGGGTGCACACGTTGTGACATGGCACATGCCATGTCCCATGCACGTGGATGTCTGGCTGCAACATTTTCACACCATGACATGACCTATGCAAGACATAGCAGACATCCACACTGTCTGCATATCTGTAGGGAATGTGACACCTTACACTAGTATGGTTGTATGTCACATGGGCCACCACAGGGCCGTGTGCACGATGTCCACCACACACAATTGTCAATGACCCAGACAGACAAGGCCATGGTCGAAACCTGCAGGCATGTTGCCACACAGTACATCCACAGTGGGTAGTCACCATTGCACCCTGTACACACATAGTGGGCTCATCACTGTAGTGGACCCCCTGGACATCCAATGTAGTACACCAGTGACATGGAATGCCTCTCCACAGCTACTACAGGTGCCTCCAATGTCCACCATATACGTGCTGCTGAGCAGCTGAACTGACTCACAGACATGGCAATGTAATGCGTCCAGGTCACGCATCGCACAGAAACATAACTGTGTCCTGCTACTGTGCAGTGGCACAGTGCCCGCACTCCACACTGTACAGCTATGTACACAGCTCACACCAACCACACCTACACAGATATCCCTGTTACCCATACATTGTGTCTGTAGACTGTGCACATAACACTGCACCGTGACAGCCGTTGTGATGTGGTGCATGCGGTGGGACACCATCGTCACATGTCCACATGATACCACACATGTTTGCGGTGTACATGACATAGTGTCGGTAGCCATGTGTACTGTCAACTCGCCCGTGGCCACACGGTGTATCACGGTGATGCATGCAAACTACCATGAATGTGTGTACTGCATGCCTACTAAAAGACACCGGCCTGTTGTACTGTTCCCACCAGGGCAGTGTGCATACTGCCACTATGAATGTCTGGTCTACATTCACTGATCTGTGGTGTGTGAATGCTGCATGCCACCTGCATTATCACATGCATGATGTGTGTGTGTGTGTGTGTGTGTGTGTGTGTGTGTGTGTGTGTGTGTGTGTGTGTGTCTGTATTGTAACCGATGGTATGTCTTTGTATTGACAGGTGCTGTAGGTGAGTTCCCCTCATGCGGTCCATCTGATGCTAGTGTCCCCACAGATACTAGTGGTGATGACCATGTGCATGAGGCACAGGCAGGGTCATCACAGGCAGACACTGTGCCATTGGAGAACATCACACTTACGTCCCCTTCATCCCTGCACACGGTTCGGATGCCGACACATACCCCAACACCGTTGCCCATAGATGACGGTCAATCAGCGTCTGTTGGCACCGAGCAGGAATGTGTGGTGGCTGCAGAAGGTGTGGGTACACACGATGTTGCCAGTGTAATGACTGGTGCAGTGCCACGCAGGCATGTGGCAGGTGCTGCTCGTAGGGGGAGCACCGCTAGACATACACCTGCCGTACAGGGTGCAGCAGCTGGTATAACCAGACGCATGTTCCAGACTGTAATGGTGGCACAGGCACGTGCCGAACGGCAGAACCAGGAAGCGCAGAGGCTGCAGAGGTCTGCAATCCGTTCCTTGAATGACAACATCCAGGCATTGGCGAATGCCCAACAGCATCTTGCCGATGTTCTGGATAGGAGATTGGGTGAGATGGCTGGTATCCTCGACCGAGGCATGGCCATCCTTGAGCGTGGGCTGTCTGTGCAGGAACACCAGGTAGGGGTGAGGCATAGGGCACGTGGGCGTGGGCCAGCAACACCACCTGGTGCAGGTCAGCGTGCATGCCACCTCCCATGCCCACCCACACAGTGCTGGTAGCAGCAGCAGTGCAGCTGCTACTACACCAACCACGCCAGGACAGAGCAGGCCACGTGGACGTGGCCCTGGACGGCCCCGGCGTGGGCACGTTTCCAGCGGACATGTGACATCGGACAGTGGACAGTCCGTACCTCCACCCGGTCGTGCCCGTGCGACCCCAGGCAGGCACGGGTCATGTCGCCGCAGGCGGACACAGTGAGCCGTAACACCTGCACTGTACAGTCTGGGGCTGCCAAGCATACCCCGTGTAGGCATCACAGATGACTGAACTGTGTACACACAAACCCACACACAGCAAACACGACTGTAGGGCTCCACCACACCCACATGCAATCTACACAGTCATGCCCAGTCAATGCACAGGCCCTTACACACACACATGATGTCATCCATTGGTACAGCCCATGCCTGTGGCACACATATCACCCTGTGCATATGATGAAGTCTCTGCCGCATAACTGTGAGCTACACCATCAGTGCACGGTTATGCAAACATATTCTGATGCACAGGGTGGACAAGATAGTGAGAGGTGTATGTGATACCTGTGTCCGCATAGTACGTGATGTGTATGTTGTGGTGTGTGTGTATGGCTGGTGACAGATGTGTATGTGATGTGGGTTGTGCACTGACATCATGCAGCAGACATACCATGCAGGACAGGTGCAGCATTCATTGATCTGTGTACACAGTATGCGTGGTGGTTACATGTGTAGCACCATGTTGGTTCAGTTAACCCGTATGACAATGATGGTGTACTTGCATGTGCCTACTGGGAGCACTGTAATTAGTTTCCCATGTGTAGTCGTGGGGTACCCACAGGCATGTCTGGCAACATCAGCATAGCACAGGTACCCGCAACCGGCATGGACCCCTACATAGGAACATAGGCGCACATGTACATAACAGGGTATGTGCCCTACGACATGTGTGGACCTAGCATGACTGTGTGTGGCTGCTAACACCCCTCAGGATGAAAATGGCACATCCATCAGTCCCCAGTCCCTCGTACAGCACTGACACACAGATGATGCCTGGCGCATAACTATATTCACACATCCACACGTCATTATTACTCCTGGACGAAGGCAGTCAGGGCCTTTCCTTCACATGGGCTGGCACTCCTCTACGTGTTGTAGGGGGTCTCCGGCCGTTGACCCTGTTCCCCCAGCACGTCCCACTCATCTTTGTGGTGATGTGTCTGACAGTCGCTTCTGTGCCCATGTTTGCCTGGAGCCTAGGAAGTGGAATATGCCCATGTCACCCAGGTCAGACATGGCTGTGTATGCCAGGCACAGATCACCACAGAGCAGATGTGCTGTGAAGGCTTACAGCCGGAGTCCCCTTGGTCATGCAGCTTGTGACACATGTCCTAGCACCGTCATCCCCGCCTTGTGTAACGTTTGCGGTCCTTCCGAGTGCTGCAGGCGTCAGGTTAGCTACAGGCCAGATGTGCCATTGTACGCAGTCATTGCTCTGGTGTGTGATGTGTACAGGGGTACAATGAACACCCCTGATGTGGATGCGATTCCTTCCAGACCAGGAGGCCACAGTGGAATGTCTTCACACCCACATTGCCAATGTGTGTGTTGACAGAGGTTACCGACAGGTGTGGTAGCCATTTCCATGAACATGTCCACCATCTTGAATGGCTTACCATCTACATGTGACATTGGGCCGAACATGTCCTTCACACTGGGTAGGTCTGCACCTTCTCTGGCATGTAGTAGCAGGCCATGGCTCTGGCACCAGTTATCCATGTCTATGACGCCCTAGGTGGATGTCCGTGTCACATGGGGTGTTGTGTATGGTGGCCGGTGTGTAGTCATCTGCATACCTTGTCTGCCACAATCCCCCTATGATTGCATGCACATTGGAAGGTCGAATGCCGTATGGCAGGGGGCCCAGGACTGAGCCCTGTGGGCCTCCACTGGAGACCAGATATGAGTGTGACAAGGCACCAGGAACACCAACCCTGTGTGGTGTGACCTCCAACCTTTCTGAGAAGCATCGGGTGACATATGTCCCCACATGTATGCTGGCGAGCCTTTCCATGAGTCCCATGTGGAGTGTGTTCTGAACGCTCCCACCAGGTCATGGTACTGTGTGCAAACCCACGTATCCCCATCAATGGCCTTGTTGACCACTCCAGACAGGACGAGCAGGTTCGGGAGGCAGGATCCGCCCTTGACTATGTTGTTGTGGGTATGTTCCAGTATTGGCTGTACACCGCTGTCTGTATCCATGGGCACCTGTATGGACCACCCCACAGCTTTGCAGACAAGGCTTGTCAAGCTGATAGGGTGTGGCTGTCTACAGTCCATAAGAGCACTACCCTGGCATAGTGGGACCACAGATGCCATATGCCATCCATTGGGGACATAGCCCATAGTAAGGCTAACATGACACAGTGGCCGCATGTGTGGGCCGAGGGCCTCAATGAGGATGGGTAGCACACAGCCAGGGACACCATCGGTGGCCATTGGTGCTGTGTCAACCGCCATAGAGATATGGGATCACTCCAGGCCATATGAGATGTTTCGGAGGCTACACTCTGGTGGGATGGATATGTCCCCTCTTGGGGGGGGGTGGATGTATGCATGGAACATGTCCGCTGGTTTGCAGACAATGTCTGTGGGTGCAGTGACCGTTGTACCATTCTGGACCATTTCCAGCCAAGTCTGTGTGCCCCCAACCATGTCCTTACCACAATTAGGGAAGGCCCTATGGTTGTCTCATGTGCCCTCTGCAGTACCACTCCCACAAGCGGCCGTGGATGATTGTATGTGTGGCCGTATGGTGACGCCGGTATGAATGGGAGATGGTTTCCTTGGTACTGACATTGCTCTGTCATGTATTAGCTCCAACTGTTGATGTACAGCTTGTCAGTGGCTGGGGTCCACCACACCATGTGCCTACCTGTGGTGGACAAGGTCCTGATGTTATCATGTTTGCCTGTTGCAGACATGCATGTGGGTGCTCAGAGAAGGCATTCGTTAGGCGGTTGGCAGTCTGGCCTGTGTTCAACACTGGCATGGAGGACTTGTAGGATACCACACCGGTCGTATGATGTGTGTGGTTTGTTGTGGAGAGGTCATCACTTAGGTCCCCATGCCGGTGTTGGGTGCAGGATGTGGATGACCAGTGGATCCACTATATGGTCTGGCATCACCATTGAGGGCTGTACATCCTGTGTGGGGCATATCCTCACCATGTGTGATGGGCAGAACTGTCAGACATCCCCCCCTAGTGTGTATGGTGCATGGCTGTTTAACAGTGGCCAGGTGTGAGAACACCTGGGACCAGTGGCGAGTGTGTTGTGCCATGGGTAATGTTCCCAGTCTATGTATGGGTGGTTCATGTCACCCAATACGGTGCTGTTGTGAGAGCATGCACACTCACCAGTGTCCTCAGGATGTCTGTGCAGGTATCCTGTGTTTGGGAGGGTTGTCTGTAGCATGCAACAAACTGTAGGCCAGTCCTACACATGGTTAATTGCACCTAGATATTCCCCGCTGCAACGGCCATGTCTGTGGCATGGCCGGGTTGCTGTTGTGTGGCTGGACACACACGACGGTCCACATTCCGCCACCCATGCCGTCGCACCATGTGTATGCATGTCTGCTCTGTGCCGAGTCTAAGTGTCTGAGGATGCCCAGTAGGCAGCTGTGTAGATAGACACACAGCACAGTGCACACCGCGCCCGACTGCAGTTATACCCCGGGTGCATGCCTGTATCCCCTTCGCAACGGCCACGTCTGTGGCATGGCCAGGTTGCTGTTGTGTGGCTGGACACACACGACGGTCCACATTCCGCCACCCATGCCGTCGCACCATGTGTATGCATGTCTGCTCTGTGCCGAGTCTAAGTGTCTAAGCATGCCCAGTAGGCAGTGATGTACTGATCAGTAGTTACTTGGTATTCCCGACTGCAGCACTAACATGTTACTGTACGGCGACCTTGGGATGGTAACAGGCTGCGTGACTGCTCACTCTGACCTAATTCCAGATCGGGCGCATTGCCTCTGCAAATGTACCACCCACGTAGGGGTATGCCTCCTGACAGCACTCTGCTCAGTAAACTCGGTAGCGCGTTTTGTAAATGCTTCATACTGTAGTGTGTTCATGTAGATAGGCGTAGGTTTGTCTCCTGTCCCTTCCGTGTGTGTGTGTGTGTGTGTGTGTGTGTGTGTGTGTGTGTGTGTGTGTGTGTGTGTGTTTCCAGCTGCCTCTGCGAATGAACATGCTTTTAGATGCTTCGCAACACATACCTTGGCTATTGCCAACTATTGTCTTGCGGGTGACGTCACCAGCCTACAAGTACGCCTCTGACAGCACTCTGCTCAGTAAACTCGGTAGCGCATTCTGTAAATGCTTCATACTGTAGTGAGTTCATGTAGATAGGCATAGGTTCGTCTCCCGTCCCTTCCGTGTGTGTGTGTGTGTGTGTTTCCAGCTGCCTCTGCGAATGAACATGCTTTTAGACGCTTCGCAACACATACCTTGGCTATTGCCAACTATTGTCTTGCGGGTGACGTCACCAGCCTACAAGTATGCCTCTGACAGCACTCTGCTCAGTAAACTCGGTAGCGCGTTCTGTAAATGCTTCATACTGTAGTGAGTTCATGTAGATAGGCGAGGTTCGCCTCCGTCCCTTCCGTGTGTGTGTGTGTGTGTGTGTGTGTGTTTCCAGCTGCCTCTGCGAATGAACATGCTTTTAGACGCTTCGCAACACATACCTTGGCTATTGCCAACTATTGTCTTGCGGGTGATGTCACCAGCCTACAAGTATGCCTCTGACAGCATTCTGCTCAGTAAACTCGGTAGCACGTTCTGTAAATGCTTCATACTGTAGTGAGTTCATGTAGATAGGCGTAGGTTCGTCTCCTGTCCCTTCCGTGTGTGTGTGTGTGTGTTTCCAGCTGCCTCTGCGAATGAACATGCTTTTAGACGCTTCGCAACACATACCTTGGCTATTGCCAACTATTGTCTTGCGGGTGACGTCACCAGCCTACAAGTATGCCTCTGACAGCACTCTGCTCAGTAAACTCGGTAGCGCGTTCTGTAAATGCTTCATACTGTAGTGAGTTCATGTAGATAGGCATAGATTTGTCTCCCGTCCCTTCCGTGTGTGTGTGTGTGTGTGTGTTTCCAGCTGCCTCTGTGAATGAACATGCTTTTAGACGCTTCGCAACACATACCTTGGCTATTGCCAACTATTGTCTTGCGGGTGATGTCACCAGCCTACAAGTATGCCTCTGACAGCACTCTGCTCAGTAAACTCGGTAGCGCATTTTGTAAATGCTTCATACTGTAGTGAGTTCATGTAGATAGGCGTAGGTTCGTCTCCCGTCCCTTCCGTGTGTGTGTGTGTGTGTGTGTGTGTGTGTGTGTGTGTGTGTGTTTCTAGCTGCCTCTGCGAATGAACATGCTTTTAGACGCTTCGCAACACATACCTTGGCTATTGCCAACTATTGTCTTGCGGGTGATGTCACCAGCCTACAAGTATGCCTCTGACAGCACTCTGCTCAGTAAACTCGGTAGCGCGTTCTGTAAATGCTTCATACTGTAGTGAGTCCATGTAGATAGGCGTAGGTTCGTCTCCCGTCCCTTCCGTGTGTCTGTGTGTTTCCATTGCTTTCACAACTTCTTCGGAGAATGCAAATTCTTAAACTGTTCACAATCAACAATGTGAGATTTAAGAACTCGTTAAGACTCACATTGTTGATTGTGAACATTTTTAGAATTTGCTTTTTTCTGCAGAAGGTGTGGAAACAACGAAAACGTTGCATGTTTTAATAAACTGTTTAAATGTTAAGAAGACTTGTGTTGTGTCGAACTACGGGGACTATTCTTGCCGCAGGTTGCTGGTATGTTTGTTTTTCATAGTACAATATCATGTAATACGTGTGTTCATAGGATGCTTTCTGAGATGTTGACATGTGTGTGTTTCGTTAGCAGTGCATCTGTGCCTTCTATGCTGTGGCTACATGTTCATTGTTCGCATAGAAAGTGACAAATGGAAGTGTAAGGGTGGATATTTAAAGCCTGGATGCTTCCATGTTATGTGTAAGTCTCACGGGGCCTACGAGTGATAGCGCATACATGTCTATGAAGAACCTTTGGATACCATATGTGACCTGTCGTGGACGAAATGTTTAAGTTGACTGTTCCATTTACCTATGTGTGACATGGTTTGTGGCCATAGGGTGCCAGCAAGTCTTTCCTGTTCATTGGGTGTTTGCCATGGTCAATTGACATCAATCCTATTAATTCACTGAAGGATGTCTTTCATTGGTGGGAACACCATAGTTTGACCATCGTATGTCTTTCCCAGCCGACGTTGATATTGTGCCATTGGTATGTTTACACAGGTCACCCATCTGTTCCACTGTATGGAAGCGTGTGATCCCCATTTATGTGCTGGCAGATTGAGTGCTGTGTACGCCGGTATCTGCCCAGCGGTCTGGCTTTGTATGGGGAGTGTCTACTGTAGTCCATATCTGTATTTCCTGGGTTATGCCTTGCAACAGCTGTGGGATTCCCCCAAGTTTGCAGCTATGGGTGCCATCTTGGCCGTACATTTGTCCATCCATGGGAACTGCCTACTGGACACTAGTATAGGGCTGTACACATTTCACAGCTGCATTCTGCATTTCCGGTGGATGATCGGCATTATTAGTGCGGAGTAACGCATATGCCATGGCCCCGCCGCACACGGGGCGGGACAACGAATCATCTGCCAATCCACACCGAGACCCATGTTTGCATACCCACGATCCCATGTCTGCAACCCTCGACAGTACCCATTGCACACCCGTCATGTGTGCGGAAATGGGATGTGAACGCACGTGTATGGACGCAGCAACCTGGGGAGTCCTATTCATATGTCCTGCATTTCATGGACGGTTGTCATCACCCTTGAAGACGCTTGTGGTGCATATATCTACCTGTGCCATAGTCACGGCTGTCACCTCTTCTGGGTCACACGATCGCAGCCTGTTGCCAACACTTAAGGAGGAATTTTTGGGTCCTGCAATGGACACCGATGTGCATATGTAAAGTGTAGAACATGTTGGACTGTGTCCATTCGGCCAGTGGGTTTGACTGCCGCCGTATGTTCCCCAGTCCCGGATGTCTGTTTGCCTACCCATATTATGTAGTGCTACGGAACACGTGTCCTTCCACAATTAACCCATATGGTGTTACTGTAGTACTGCAGGTTGGCAAGTGCTTTAAGTAACCCTCAGAGGTACCATTGTGATCTATCCACCACTGTATTGTCATTATAACACAGCCGGTACATGTAGAACCTATTTATTCATGAAAGGATGTTATTTATGTGTGGGAACGCCATAGTTTAACCATAGTATGACCTTCCTAGTTGAGGTTGTAGGTGTGCCATTAATATGTGTTCCACAGGTCGCCCGTATGTTCCGCGGAGTGGAAGCGGGTGATCCCCACATACTTGCTAGCACCTTGGCTGCTGTGTACACCGGGATTCGCACGGCAGGATGGATGTCTATGGGGTGTGTCTACTGTTGCTTCCATCTGTATTTCCTGTGTTATGCCTTACTACGGCTGTGTGATTCCACCAGGTTTGCTATTATGGGTGCCATCTTGTCCGTACGTTTGTCCATCCTTGGGAAATGCCTACTGGACACTGGTGTAGGGCTGTACCCATTTCACAGCTGCATATAGCATTCTCCGGTGGATGATTGTCAGTATTGGTGGGTGGTAAGGCATGTTCTGTACCCACATCCCTCCCACGGGGCGGGACAATGGATCATCTGCCAATCATCTCCAACACCCATTTCTGCATACCCACGATCCCATGGCTGCAACCCTCGACAGTACCCATAGCAAATCCTCCATGTGTGCTGGAATGGGATGTGGACGTACATCTGTGGACTCGACAATCTGTGGATTTCTGTGCATATGTCCCGCATTTCATGGACAGTTGTCATCAACCTTGAACACGCTGGCGGTGCATATATGTAGCTGTGCCGTAGTCACGGCTGTAGTTCATCTTGGTCTTCCGCTCGCACCCGGTTGGCGTTGCAATAGGACAAATCTTTGGGTCCTACAATGGACACAAATGTGCATATGTAAAATGTAGAACATGTTGGACTGTGTCCATCTGGCCAGTGGTTGTGACCGCTGCTGTATGTTCCCCAATCGCGGATGTGTGTTTGACTACACATATTATGCTGTGCTACGAAACCCATGTTCTACTACGATTAACCCAAATGGTATTGATGTAATGCTGCAGGTTGGCAACTGCTTTAAGTAATCCTCAGAAGGCCCAGTAGGACATATACGCCACTGTATTGTCAATATAAAACAGCCAGAACATGCATACCCTATTTATTCATTGAAGGATGTTTGTTATATGCGGGAACGCTAGTGTTGAAACATCGTCTGACCTTCCTAGTTGAGGTTGTTAGTGTGCCATTAGTATGTGTTCCACAGGTCGCCCATTTGTTCCGCAGTATGGAAGCGAGTGATCCTCATGTTGTTGCTGGCAGATCGAAGTGCTGTACGCCGGTATTCGCACGGCGGTCTGACTTTGTATGGGGAGTGTCTACTGTAGTCCCTATCTGTATTTCCTGTGTTATGCCTTATCGCAGCTGTGTAATTCCACCAGGTTTCCAGTTATAGGTGCCATCTTGGTCGTACACTTGTCCATCCATGGGAATTGCCTACTGGACACTGATATAGGGCTGAACACAATTCACACCTGCTTTTAGCATTACCCAGTGGATGCTTTGCATCCTTAGTGGGGACTAAGGCACGTGCTAT
Organism: Protopterus annectens; assembly: GCF_019279795.1. NCBI lineage: Eukaryota > Metazoa > Chordata > Ceratodontiformes > Protopteridae > Protopterus > Protopterus annectens. The sequence continues at coordinate 1,471,231,760 of NC_056737.1, forward strand.
ACCCACAGCCCTCCCACGGGGTGGGACAACGGATTATCTGCCAAACAACACCGAGCCCCATTTTTGCATACCCAGGATCCCATGGCTGCAACCCCCCACAGTACCCATTACACATCCTTCATGTGTGCGGGACTGGGATGTGGATGCACTTCTATGGACACGACAATCTGGGGATTTCTGTTCATATGTCCTGCATTTCATGGACAGTTATCATCAACCTTAAACACGCTGGTGGTGCATATGTCTAGCTGTGCCGTAGTCATGGCTGTCACCTCGTCTGGGTTGATCGCAGCTGGTTGATATTGCGAATGGATCAATTTTTGGAGTCCTACAATGGACACCGATGTGCATATGTAAAGTGTAGAACGTGTTGGACTGTCACCATCTGGCCAGTGGTTTTGACTGCCGCTGTATGTTCCCCAATCGCGGATGTCTGCTTGACTACCCATATTATGTATTACTTGGCCTATCTATATCCACGTGCCAGTAAGCGGAAATACAGCAAACCTTGCGTCCTGCCCATCTTCATAAATGACATTATTGAACATATATCGACCACAACAGACAATGACAAAAACGATACACTCCACAGTCAAAAGATACTGAGCTCTTTCACCTACTAACATGGGGCATCGTCGGAGTACGAAATACATTACATAGCCGTCCCTTATACACTTCCTTCAGAGTCAGTTTAAAGTCAATTAATCAATGAACCTGCTCATAGTTAAGTGGATAGTGCTCCAAGTCTTGATGATAACGTGACATATACAAATCAGTGTTGCATACATTAGTTAATGGAAACAATAATACGACAACAATGTGTTAATATAAATACAATATTGGTCAATACAATCAGTATATTGAAACATAGTTGATAATTGTTGTGAGTAAACCTTAGAATGTAGTGTGTTGATCAGGATATGTTATATCAATGTGTATAATTGTAGCATTACGATTCCAAAGCATGGAATCAATAAGTACAATTTAAGCATATATTTTACAATTATGAATGTAAATGGGTGGAGGACACATCCTTAACCTTCCCTGCTTCGGGTGGATCACACACGCACAGTCGCATTTCCTAATTGTGGGTTACGCGCAGGCGCACATGCATATCCGTATTCTGTTTATATATGTTTACTGGGTCCGTGTGGTTACGTGGTGTGTGTTAGTTGTGACTATTCCGGTAACATATCTCTGATCCGGTTGACGGACGTGTGCAGAACGCACTTACAACTTTATACATGTAACAGTCTTTGCAGCATGGACACACGCATTAACGTTCACATCTATATGTTCTATAGTCGTAATTCAAACGTGACTGCATTCACGTTTGCCGGTTACTGTGACCACTACACGTTATCTGTTCGGTGTCATTAATATGCATACCCATGGTACTTAGCTACATTTACATATCCCCCCACCACCCCCCCCCGCACTCACGCACGTCACAGGCATCCATTCTCCTGCTGGGAAAGGTGCGGTACTGCATGTTAAACATTCCTTATTCCCTCTCGCTCATGGCCCAGGATGCATATGTCGTGACCGCAGGGATGTTCAGATCACAGGTGCTTATATCCCCTACGCATACAGGCGTTCGATTGTCAGGGTGTTCCTGTGGTGCTTTGGGTTTGGTCTTGTCCGCCCAGTCTACGGAACTGCCCTGACCGTGTACGAATGTTAGATGAGTCACATGGGCACGGTTTGTCCGTGTCTATGATACCATGTCACCCCCCCAATTATTCATAACCGTCGCTGATTGGCGGTGTACCCGTTGTAGATCTTGTTATACTAATTGCACACGGTCTGGTCGAACGGACCTATTTCCATTACTAACCCTCGGTATGTATGACCTGTGTCGCAATATTACATGGGTTTACCATTGCGTGATGGCTTTCACTGAGCCACAGACATGTCCGTTGCTTGGTTTGGGCCGGTTCTGCTCTGCTACACACATTTAACATGGCGGAACAGGTTGAACAGCTCAGCCACGGGGACATGGGGCTCTCCGTCGCTGTTTAGTATTGAATCGCTATGTTGAGTTTGTTTCACAAAGCGAGACAGTGTCGACATTGGTAACGGACATCTCGCGAGTACGCCCGCACCGCTGGTGCCGTATGTCTGCGTTTGGGCGGCGGACAGGCATTATGCTGTGCCATCATGTCTGGGAATATATGGTTTCTTGCCATAGATGATATGGCATACTAGCAATGACCAGCCTGGGTGTGGGTACTGCTGTATTACCCACGGGAAGAGTGGTTAAGTGGTGCCCTAGGCAGAAGGACTCCATGTTGCCACCGCCACATCACCTGCTACCCCCTCCTGGTCTACCTACACCAAATAAAGTCTGGAAAGGTGCCCGGTAGAGCAATGCCCTATACGGCTGCCTACTTGGCCTATGCCTAAGGCCGGCTATGTGTGTGGTCCCTCGTGCATCGGACTCGGGAACGCGCCACGTCTGCCGTGGGTATGTCCAGCATTACCCACATCCAGCCGTGGTTTCTTGCTATGATGTTCCATGTGTACAGTGGTGCCGGTTACCATACATATGCCTTTCTCAAAAGCCGATTTCACACTTCTGAACACTACTGTGGTCTCCTTTAAGGCCCCTGAGCCAGTGGTGAACATTCCTCAAACCGCTGAATCACGTACATATGCCTTCCACCAGCACCTACAGGACTGCATGGATCAGGCAATCCCATACAAAACTGAGACTCTTTGTACCAAAGACAAGCATCCAGTCTGGTGGACCCCAGCCATGAACAAGCTCTACAACAACAGGAGGTAGCTACTACAAGTTAAAGCGGAATACTTGTAAGGTAACACACCCTTGCTCATTATATGTGAAGAACTACAAGCTGTCATGAAATCATCCAGGGGAAATTCAACAGAGAAATTAACAAGGACTCAGCAGACAATCATACGGCCTTCTTTAGCTATGTTGGACATCTGGGAGGACACTCCCAGATATGCTCAGACTGGGTTCAGAATGATGTGAAGATGACTGCACCTACACACATTGCCAACATACTGGCTGACAGGTTCAGTGCTAACATTTCCCCCCCCCCCACATGGAGAGATATCAATACCAGAGAATTGTAGGTCCTGGAACATCTGTAACGCACAGGTGGGAAATGCTGTCTCCAAGGCAGTAAACACAGCATCCATGGGACCTGATGGTGTCTCAGCTGTGTACTCCATGAACTCTATGGGGAATTAAACCCACACTTAGGACAGCTGTTTAATCTAAGCCTCACCTCAGGATACGTACCCAAGTAGTAGCACAAGGCGACTGTAGTCACACTTCACAAGGATGGTGCCTCCACTGACCCTGGTTATTACCATCCCATTAGCTTGACAAGCCTTATCTGCAAAGCCATGGAGAAGGATCATAATGGAACTCATAGATAAAGACATAGGGGATTTGCATACTTTGGATCCAACCCAGTTTGGCTTGGTCAAAGTCAGATCATGCCTTTTACACGTGTTTGACTTTGTAGGATCAGTCACCAAGGCCATTGATGAGGGTAAAGCAGTCCATACAGCCTACCTCAACCTGGCAAAGGCCTTCGACACAATACCCCCCTCGGGTATCATTGATAAACCCGTCATTTCGAACGTAAATCCATACATCGCCATATGGGTTGCAAACTGGCTAAGTCACAGAACCCACACAGTCATAGTTGCTGGCGCCATGTCATACTCACAGCCAGTCACAGGTGGTGTCCCATGGGGCTCAGTCCTGGGTCCACTATTTTTCAGCATCTACATTTCCAAAGTACAAGCATACACAGGGGGGTTATGGCTGACAATGTTTGCAGATGACTGCAAACTGGGTGCCATAGTCGGACACACATCTGACACAGATATCCTTCAGGAGGGCCTCACAGATGTGGATAAGTGGTGCCAGAGACATGGCCTACAGCTAAATGCCAGGAAATGCATAGTCATACCCTTCGGTAAGAAGAAGGTTACCCCATATAGGTGGCAATCCACTGAGCACAGTGGGAGTTACCAGGGATCTGGGGAGCCGGGTTGTTGTTAACCATTTGTTCGACACACACGTTGCTAACGTAGTTAGGTAGACCTTCAACATTGCACACATCATCATGAAGGGATTCACATCTAGATCAGGGGAGGTCATTGTCCCCTTGTACTCATCACTCATTAGACCTATGATTGGGTACAATGCCCCGTTCAGAATGTATCTGACCCGACACCTGCAGCAGCTGGAAAGGCCCCAACAGTTCATCGACAAACAGATGCAGGGTCTCAGGAATATGTGTTATGCTGACCGACTGAAAGAATTCCAGCTGTATACAGTCGCATACCACTTGCCCAGAGGTGACCTGTGCCTGGCATACAAGGCCATGTCGAACCCAGATCTGATGACTATGCTTCACCTAAAGAATTTATATCCCTCAGAACCACAAGGGCAGGTGACATACACCTTGACACTGTCATTAATAGAATGTGCTGGTGGGACAGATTCATCACCCAGACACTCACTATGCTGTGGAACAACATCCCAGTACATGTGAGGCCAAGCACCTCGCTGGCCTTGTGTTAGTATTTTGACAAGGATGTCTGAATTGATTTAATTAACTAACCTTCTAAATGAATATTTACTTTACCACATTGTGAATCTTTACATTTCGTTGGTCTATTTTACATTAGTCATAATCATACGGTTTATCTGTATATATTATGGTTCATTTATATTACTAGGTGTCTGTAGTTCTTTTAATATATTGGCACAATCCGTAGAACATATATATGTAGCTTAAACAGTCAGACATTTGGAAAACATTATGTTGGTTCTTCTTTCATATATATACATATATTTCTATTTTTCTATGAAGAATGTACCTTTCAAAGCAATGTCTGATGTACTCACTGTGTGGAATCTGTAACCCAAGTAAAGTTTGTTTGCTTGTTTGCCTTTAAGGCATTTAATTAATACTTAGCACATCTAATTTACTGACCAATTACGGGTTTTAAATGTAGTAGGTTGGACTGCATTGTATGTATTCTGAATAAGTCTGCTTATGAAGCAGACGAAAAGAGCTTCAATAAACTATGGTGACTGCATTTAATTCCTGGTGGGCTCTGAGTGGTCGCGACGGTGTCTACAGTACCTCGTCTTTGCTTTGGACTTCCTCAGCTGGTTGTCTGTGTCTTTTGTATGTGGAATGTCAAGTGTAGTCCCTATGTGTATTACTTGTGTAATGCCTTACTGCGGCAGTGTAATTCCACCGGGTTTGCAGTTATGGGTGCCGTTTTGGTCATACGCTTGTCCATCCATGTGAACTGCCTACTGGACACTGGTATAGGGCTGTACACATTTCACACCTGCATTTAGCATTCTCCGGTAGATGGTTTGCATTATTAGCGGAGAGTAAGGCAGGTGCTACGCACACATCCAAGGATTGCCTGCGAAACAACACCGAGGCCAGATTCTACATACCCAGACTCCCTTGACTGCAACAGTCGACAGTACCCATTACACATCCTTCATGTGTGCGGGACTGTGATGTGGACGCAGTTCTATGGACCCGGTACCCTGGGTATTTCTGTGCATGTGTGCTGCATTTCATGGACAGCTATCATCAACATTGAACACGCTTGCGGTGCATATGTGTACCTGTGACGTGGTGACGACAATGAGTTCACGTGAGTAATGCAGGAAGCTAGCAGGCATTCAATGAATGGAATTTTTGGGTCCTACAATGGACACCGATGTGCATATGTCAGGTTAAATGTTGCTGGACTGTGTCCACCTGGCCAGTGCTTTTCACTGCTGGTGTATGTTCCCCAATCGCGGATGTCTGTTTGACTACCCATTCTACATGGTGCTACATAACCAGGTGATTTAGTACTGTGAACAAATGTCATACATCCAAACATGCTGGTTAGCAACTGCTTCATATAAACCTCAGACATCCCAATGGGACATATCCGTCACTGTATTTTCAATATAACACCACCGGAACATGTTGATCACCTATGTATTCATTTAACCATGTTGTCTTCATAGGTGGGAATGCCATAGTTTACATATCCTACCTGACGTTGTGGGTGTGCCATTGGTATGTGTTCCACAGGTCGCACATCTGTTCCGCTGTATGGTAGCCGGTGCTCCTCATTCTGTTGCTGGCAGATTGAGTGCTGTGTACGCCGGTGTTGGCACGGTGGTCCGACTTTGTATGTGGAATGTCAACTGTAGTCCCTATGTGTATTTCCTGTGTTATGCCTTACCGCAGCTGTGTAATTTCCCCGGGTTAGCAGTTGTGGGTGCCATCTTGGCCATACGGTTGTCCATCATGACAATTGCCTACTGGACACTAGTATAGGGCTGTACACATTTCACACCTGCATTTAGCATTCTCCGGTGGATGGTTTGCATTATTAGCGGAGAGTAAGGCCGGTGCTATGCACACATCCCTCCCACAGGGCGGGACAAAGGATTGCCTGCGAAACAACACCGAGCCCAGGGTCTACATACCCAGAATCCCTTGACTGCAACAATGGACAGTACCCATTACACATCCTTCATGTGTGCGGGACTGTGATGTGAATGCAGTTCTATGGACCTGGTACCCTGGGTATTTCTGTGCATCTGTGCTGCATTTCATGGACAGCTATCATCAACATTAAACACGCTTGCAGTGCATATGTGTACCTGTGACGACAATGAGTTCACTTAGGTGATGAAATAAGGCATCATTCCTGTCTTTAGACAATTTTTGGGTCCTACAATGGACACCACTGTGCATATGTAAAGTGTAGAGCTTGTCAGACTGTGTCCTTGTGAGCAGTGGGTTTCACTGATGCTGTGTGTTCAACAATCGCGGATGTCTGCTTGACTACCCATACTGTGTAGTGCTATAGGAACCATGTTTTCCGACACCAGAACCCAATGGTGTACATCCAATGTTGCAGGTTAACAACCACTTTAATACCCAGAGGTCACGATTGGGAGGTATTGCCACTTTATTATCGGAACAACACATCCAGACTGTGTAAATCATGGGAACTTTAGGCCAGTCTCACAGGCCATTTGCAATTGTAATTAGCAGACACGTGTCAATACATGTATGATAAGACATATTGTCATGCAGAAGTTAATCTATGTTATTTGGACATTGGCTTCTGCTATTGGCATCCGTTGCTGTGAGTGTTGCCAGTTACCATACACATTGCTTGCTCAGAGGCAGACTACACAATTCTGCACACTACTGTGGTCTCCTTTAAGGACCCTGAGCCAGTGGTCGACAGTACTGCAGCCACTGCATCAATCACATTTGCCATCTACCAGTACCTACAGGACTGCATGAACCAGGCATTCACTTACCCAACTGTGGTTCATTGTACCAATGCCAAGCATCCAGTGTGGTGTACCCCAGCCATACACAGGATGTACAACACGAGGAGGTGGCTACTACAAGGTGGAGCAGACACCTTGTGAGGTATGACACCCTTGGTCATCTTATGTGTAGAGTTACACACTGTCATGCCATGGTCCAGGGCACATTCCACAGATATACCTACATGGACCTGGCTGACAATCATACCACCTTCAGTTGCTATGCTCAACACCTGTGAGGTCACTCCCACATATGCTCTGACTGGGTTCACAAAGAGGTGGAGTTTACTCAACATACACACATTGCCAACATACAGGCTGACAAGTCCAGTGAGGGCATCTCCACACCCTGCCCCACACATGAGGAGATGTCTGTACCAGCGGTTTGTGGTCACCAAATGTTCTGTGACACACAGGTGGGACATGCTCTCTCCAGGGTAGTGGACATAGCATCCATGAGACCAGCTGGTGACCCCACTGTGTACTCCACTATCTCATTGAGGAATTAGACCCACAGTTAGGACAGCTATTTCTTTGTAGCCTCACCTCAGGTAAGGTACCCAGGTTGTGTCGCATGGCAACTGTAGTCCCACGTCACAGGGCCAATACCTCCACTGAGCCTGGTTATTACTGTCCCATTACCATGAGGAGACCTATCTGCAAAGACATGGGGAGGGATCATACTGCGGCTCGTACATGAATGCATAGGGGACATACATACTTTGCATCCAACACGGTTTGTCTTGTTCAGGGTTGGTTCATGCCTTTAAAGCATGGTTGACATTTTCGGGACAGTCACCGAGGCCATTGATGGGGTGTTGCAGTCCATACAGCCTACCTCGACCTGGCAAAGGCCTTCATCACATTACCCCCCTCAGGTATCGTTGATAAACCCATTGGCTGGGATGTGAACACGTACATCACAGAATGTGTTGTAAACTGTCTATGTGACACAACCCACATGGTCATAGTTGCTGGCAGCATGTCAGACCTACTGCCTGTCGCAAGTGGTGTCCCATGGGGCCCTTCCGTGGGTCCACTCCTGTCATACATCTACATTTCCACGGTACAGGCACACACAGGGGTGTTATGGGCAACATTGTTTGTAGATGACTGCAAAACAGGTGCCATAGTGGGACGGACATCTGACACAGATATCCTTCAAGGGGCCTCCCAGATATGCATATCTGCTGTCAGGGACATGTCCCACAGCTAAATGCTAAGTAATGCAACATCATACCTGTCGAGAAGTACTAGGTCACCCCTGTCCAGCATATAGGTGGCTGTCCACTCAGCACAGGGGTGATTACCAGGGATCAGGGGACAGAGTTTGTCGGTCACCATTCATTCAACACACACGTTGCTATCGTGGTTCTGTGGGACTTCTACATTGCCCACCTGTTTGTGCAGGGATTCACATCTACATCAGGCTAGGTCATTGTCTCCTTGTACCCATTACGTGTTACACCTATGATTTATTACATTGCCCCATTCAGACTGTATCTGACCATACACCTACAGCAACTGGGAAGCCCTCATAGGTTAATTGTCGTACAGATGCAGGATGACATCATTTTGTGTAATGCTGCCCCACTTGTAGGACCCCTGCCCCATTAAGTCACATACCTGCTGTTTAGTGTTGACCTGTGCCTGACATACGAGGCCATGTCAACCCATATGTCATGTGTATGCTTCACCTACTGTATCTGCATCCCACAGAACCACTAGGGCAGGTGACATGAACCTTGTCATGGTCATTAATGGGATGTTTGAGTGACACATATATCACCCAGACACTCACAATGCTGTGGATCTACATCACAGTACATGTGAGACAGAGATCCTTCCTAGCCTTGTTCACGGGTATGTTGTCCATTGGATGGAGAATTGCAGGTATAGGCCAGGGATTACATCATTATCACTGCTTGACGGAGGTACAGCAATATCATGAGTATTTTATCTGAAGCACAGAAGGTTGGCAAAGTCATCCTAACTGTGGTGTAGTGTTATGGCTGAACCTGGGACGATGGCCTACCCTGTACCTATGGACGTATGAACCTATATTCATAGTTTGTCACATTTACACTTGTCTATCCCCTATACTCTTTCTCCAGTGTATATTTCTGTGGCACATGATTTGATTGTCCTCTGTATTACATGCAGGTATGCTGTGTACAGTGCACATACGTCACAGTTGATGACAGTGTATCTGTGTCCCTAACACTGTGATACTGAGGACTACCACACATCCTTCACAACATTACATGCATATGTCCATTCTTTTCTTCTTTGGCCTATGGGGGGGTGTTAAGGCAAACATTACACAAGTCCCTGTATGTTCATAGGTTCATAGGTTCATAGGTTCATACTAGGCTATCTGCCCGAGGGCATTTACAAGCCTAGCCCATAGTTTTGTGGCTTACGCCACCCCTTTAGTATGGGGAACTATACCCATTATTTTGCTGTGCCTCTGTCGAGCAGTGACACTGAGGTAATCCCTGGGGTATATCTGCGATCTCCCATCCATTGGTCAAGATTTCTCTTGAACAAGGCCAGCGAGGTGCTCTGCCTCACATATACCTGGATTTTATTCCACAGCATAGGGAGTCTTTGGGTGATGAATCTATCCCTCCAGCATGTCCTATTAATAGCCGTGTCGAGGTTTAAGTCTCCTGCCCTTGTGGCTCTGATGGATCTAGATTTTTTGAGGTGAAGCATATTCATCAAATCTGGGTTTGACATGGCCTTGTATGTTAGGCAAAGGTCACCTCTGAGCAAAGCGGTGTTTACTGAATAGAGCTGGAGTTCTTTCAGTCGGGCAGCATAGGACAGATGTTTGAGACCCTTTATCCTTTTGGTGAGGAACTTTTGTGGCCTCTCCAGCTGCTGCAAGTGTCGGGTCAGATACATTCCGAATGGGGCATTGTACTCAATCATTGCTCTGATGAGTGATGAGTATAGGGAGACTATGACCTCCCTTGATCTAGATGAGAATCCCTTCATGATAAGGTGGGCAATGTAGAAGGTCTTCCTAACTACTTTAGCTATATGGGTGTCGAATGACAGACTACTATCAACCTGGGTCCCCAGGTCCCTGATAACTTCTTCTGTGCTCAGTGTATTGCCACCTATTTGGTAGCTAGGGGTAACCTTGTTTTTCCCGAAGGGTATGACTATGCATTTTTTGGCATTTAACTTTAGGCCATAGCTCTGGCACCAGTTATCCATTTCTGTGAAACCCTTCTGAAGGATATCTGTGTCAGATGTGTTTTCTACTATGGCGCCCAGTTTGCAGTCATCTGCGAACTTTGTCAGCCATAACCCTCCTGTGTTTGCTTGTACTTTGGAAAAGTAGATGCCAAACAAGAGTGGGCCCAGGACTGAGCCCTGTGGTACACCACTTGTGACAGGCTTTGAGTCTGACATGGCGCCAGCAACTCTCACCCTGTGGGTTCTGTCACTCAGCCAGTTTGCAACCCATCTTGTGATGTATGGGTTAACATTTAAGCTGATGAGTTTTTCAATGATACCCGAGTGGGGTATTGTATCGAAGGCCTTCGCCAGATCGAGGTAGGCTGTATGGACTGCCTTTCCTCATCAATGGCTTTGGTGACTGTTTCAAAAGTCAACCAAGTTTAGAAGGCATGATCTGCCTTTGACAAAGCCAAACTGGGATGGATCCAAAGTCTCCAAATTCCCTATGTCTTTATTTATGAGGTCCATTATGATCCTCTCCATGGCTTTGCAGATAAGGCTTGTCAAGCTAATGGGCGGTGATTTCCAGGGTCGGTGGAGGCACCGCCTTTGTGAAGTGGGACCACAGTGGCAGTGCGCCACTCCCTGGGTACGTATCCAGAGGTAAGACTATGATTAAACAGCTGTCCTAGCTGTGGGTTTAATTCCTCGTTGAGTTCGTGGAGCACACAGCCAGGGACACCATCAGGTCCCAAGGATGCTGTGTTTTTTGCTTTGGAGAGAGCAGTTCTCACTTGGGCCTTGGGGATGTTTGGGGGGCTGCAAACGCTTGGTATAGATATCTCTCCTTTTGGGGGGGGGGGAGAAGTTTGCACTGAACCTGTCAGCCAGTATGTTGGCAATGTCTGTAGGATCAGTAATCTTCACATCATTTTGAACTAGTTCTGAGCATATCTGGGAGTTTCCTCCCAGGTTTCTAACATAGCTAAAGAAGGCCTTATGATTGTCTTTTGAGTCTTTAGCTATTTTTCTCTCAGAATTTGCTTTGGATGATTTTATGAGAGCTCTTAGTTTTTACTTATAGTGAGCAAGGGTGTCTTACCTTTTAAGGATTTTGCTCTATCTTGTAGTAGCGTCCTCCTTTTGTTGTAGAGTTTGTTTATGGCTGGGGTCCACCAGACTGGACGCTTGCCTTTGGTACAAAGAGTCTTTGTTTTGCTTGGGATTGCCTTATCCATGCAGTCCTGCAGGTGCTGGTAGAAGGCATTTGTAAGTGATTCAGCGGCTTGAGTACTGTTTTCCGCCGGCTCGGGGGCCTTAAAGGAGACCACACTAGTCTTTAGAAGTGTGAAGTCTGCTTTCTTGAAGTTCTTTACTGTGGTCTTACTTATTTCAGGTGGGGGTGGGATGAGGACCTCCAGCGAGATTAGTTTGTGATCTGATCTCACCGGTGAGGGGTATACTTCCGGTGTTGAACATTGTGCTCCCATGTTCGTGATGATGAGATCAAGTATGTTTTCTCTTCTTGTGGGGATGGTGACTAGTTGTTCCATGGCATTTGAGTTTATGAATTCCAGGAACTTTTGGCCTAGGGTGTTTGGGCTTGAGTAGTGTTCCCAGTCTTTATTAGGGTAATTGAAGTCACCTAGTATGATGGTGTTTGGTGATACATTTATCCCCTCTAGTGTTTTCAGGAAGGCCATGTGAGGTTCCTGAGTTTGTGAGGGTGGCCTGTAACATGCTACAATTTGCAGAGCAGTCTTGCCTATGGTTAATTGCACCTGGATGGTCTCCGATGCATCGTGCGTTGCCACCAGTCTTGAGGTGTGGGTGTCCTTGATGAATATGGATCCCCCCCCTCCTTTCTTGGTATTGTCTGGATTTTGGGGCCGGAACGCATGATAAGAGGTAAAACTTGATAGTGCTGGGGTGCTCTCAGGAGCCTTGAACCAGGTTGCTGTCACTGCACAGACATCGATGTTCTCCATACTGAGAAGGGCCTCGAGTGCGTGCATTTTGAGATTTAGACTTCTAGCATTGAGCAGCATTACCCTTAGTTTTTTTCCTTTTTTGTGTTCTAGGGTGGTAGGTTTAGAATTTGAGCCTTGCCTACAAAAGGCACTATGGGGGTGGCAAGAGCCTTTGCCAATATCCGAATCCCAGGGTGACAGGTGCAAGCCGTCCCTTGCGAAGCAGTGTGGCTTGTCCAGCATGTCATCCCAGGCAGACAGACATTGGATCCCCTTTGAATGACACCAGAGTTTATGCCAATTGTTAAAGCTGATCATCCTATCTCTGTATTGTGGCATCATTCTTGGTGAAGGTAGGATACTGCTCAAGGTCAGGGTCATACCTGCCTGGGCTACATAATCAGAGAGCTCCTCAATGTCTCTTTTCATGTAGTCCAAGGAGGTACGTCTCAGGTCGTTTACACCAGCGTGGACAATGACTGAGTCGTATTTGTACCTGCTGTTGAGAGACCTGAGTGCTTGCGTTATGTGGCGGATTCTAGCACCCGACAGGCAGCTTACTGTGACCTTCTCCTTACTCAGTCTGGTGAGGGGGACGTCAGTGTGTCTGACTATGGAGTCACCAATGACTAGTGTGTCTGGCATTGTGTTTGGCCTTAAGGGCTGTGACTGTTTGACACTCTGACTGTGAGGTATATGTGTCGCAGGTGTTGTGTTCTGAGGTGGTGGTTGTTTGGGTGTCTGCTTTGGTGGCCTCTGCTGTTTTGGTAGATTTTTGATCAGAGCCGCCGGGTATGTCTTTGTGTGTTTATGTGTATGATTTGAGGTTGTGATGGTACTATGTGAGACTGGGTCTATAGTGTGTGTGGTAACCTTCTTCTCCTGACTGGTCTTGCCAGTCCTATGTTGAGAGAGCTCAGCCTCCAGTTTGGCCGTATAGTTGCATCTCGCATGTATTTGTGTTTTGTGGGAGGAGGAGAGGGTTGTCTGTGTACATGAGGCAATTGTAACATTGCCTCAATATTCCCAGGTTCACCAGCTGAGCAGGAGAGGACACTAGCAACTGATCCCTCGACATGCTAGAAGGACTAGACAAACAACTTTAAAAGAGATTCCGGGGGACGTGGGTTACCGAGAAATGGGGGTTTGCCTTTTTGGGGTGCTATCTATAAGAGTGCCGTATCAAGGTAATAAGTACTGTAGGAGCAAGTGCTAGGTTTAACAGATAGGGAAAAGTCTACTTGGAGTCAAGTAGAGATGATCTTTTTGTGCATGCTTCATGTTGGTGTCTGACCAGGCTCCGTTGCAGTCGTGTGTTGGACGGTAGTGTTTCTGTGTGTTTGCCATGTGTTTTTATTGCCGGTACATCTGTGGGAGGTGTGCACATGTTCCTCTTTGCAGGGACACCCATCCTGGGGTTTGTGTCATGCATCTGCAATTGGCATGTGCCATATGTCCTGTACTATTCCCACAGTTGTGTATGCCTTCATGCACTACTACTGCGTGTTACTGGCTGTTTGTATGTGGTACACATGGACATTGTGATGGTTGGCTTGACCTATTCCCATGCTAGAACATACACATCTGTCAATTACGTTGTTTAAATCAAACTGTAACACTCATTCGTCTTTTCAAAATGACAGTCAATAACACAGGAAGCTGAGATTAATAACGTTTTACTACTGTGCAGCAGGAGGCAAAGAACTATGCAGTACAAGTTTAGACATTTGTTTTACTCTATACATGTTACAGCTGTATGAGCATTGTGTATACTATCATCTTTTGCACACATTAATGATGTGGTCAGTCACAGGGCATTTAAATCACTATAGTCCACAATGTTGTATTCCTACAACAGTGCTAAGGTAATGCTTATTAAATGTTTTCCCATGAGGATAGCAAAACCTGCGAGCCACATAGTCAATTAGAATGTACTGTAAATTCTGCTCTGTCACGGTTCCAACACTGTTAAGAACCCGGACGCACTCCATTTCCTACTAGGTTCCTTTGTCTCTCTGGTGAGCAGCTGTACTCTGTGTTACATAGAGCTCACAAGCCTATCCTCCTCAGTGGAAGGATGACAGATATACCTGTACATACATTTATTATTCTCTAACCAAGCAGATGACTAATGCTGAATGACATACACCTGCTGCACTGGTTACTGCCAGGGTCAGGGTTCAATCACACTGCAGCTACACTACAGGCAATTACATGCATGATAAGCTCTACTGCCATATTGTAAGATAGAATAATATGCATTATACACTTATTGCTTCTAAAGTTGCACGTCATATATATGTTTAAATATGTATTTTGCTAACATTCTCCCTCCTTTGATTGCTTCTATTCTATCCAGAAACATATACCACATTATTTCATTCCCTAGCCTCTTCCTCTCTGGAACGTTTAACTAGGCAAGTAATTTGTTGTACATTTCAAGAAGGATTGCATTTTGTATTGACAAATACCACTACAGGTCTTGATACATAGTCTCGGTACAGATACGTCGACAGAGTCCCTGACTAATACTTACATGCAAAGTATCCCGCAATAGACACATGCTCCCAATATGAGCAGAACAACACAAATGGCAATCATGATAGTCAGTATGACTGAACCCCATCCACCAAATGGTTTGTGGAAATGGTTCATCAGTGGGTTTGGGCCTGGTTCCGCCATGGATGACACCTGCTGTATTACCTCTAGGTGGGTGTTGATTCTGGTCTTTTTATGTGGTACTTGGACACAGCGATCTTCTTTAATGAGCGTGCACGTACCAATTCTCGCCGGCAGGGTGCAGTCGTGCGCTATTACATTTTGTGACACAACAGTTCTCATTGCATCCAGTTCATCAGTCACAAGTTCAAGAGCGGAAAGTCACATTCATCATTCCTCCGACAGGTTTTGACAACTTCCTCTGTTCCCTGATTGATTTCACTACTCCACAAGCTGGGAGTGTTCCAGCCCAGGTTATGACACTGTCACTCAAGTCCATATGGATCGATATTCCTTTATCTCTTTCAGAAAACTGGAATGTCAGAACAGCTTCCATTTCACCCACTGGATTAGTAGGTTTCTCGACTGTGTTCCCAGTTCTTCGAGCTATGTGTGTTATAGTTCGTTTGTACCCAGAGGCAATTGTGCAGTATGTCATGTGACTGGAGCCAGATAACCCAAATAACAACTGCCGGACCAATTCTCAGGTAACCATTGATATGCTTTTTTCCCACAAACAAAATAACAATATTCTACTTTACTACTGATGCGGGTTACCTCTGCATGTAACATCTGCCTGTCTATAACAGAGGACTGTTTATACAATTCAGGATGTTTCTGCACATCCTTCCACGTTGTTCTCATGAAGCTTCAATACAGATAATGAATGGTGCTACAAGTAGTACTGTGATCTTTGGCTGTTATATGACATTTGTAAGACACAGTTATGTTACAAATACTCCCACCAACTTGAACTGTATCATGTTTATAACAACATACAATTACTTTTTGTGTAACAGGTAAGTACAGTGCCACTTTGTCCTGTGATCTCACAGAACCTGTATCGTTGCAGTCGTGTGTTGGACGGTAGTGTTTCTGTGTGTTTGCCATGTGTTTTTATTGCCGGTACATCTGTGGGAGGTGTGCACATGTTCCTCTTTGCAGGGACACCCATCCTGGGGTTTGTGTCATGCATCTGCAATTGGCATGTGCCATATGTCCTGTACTATTCCCACAGTCGTGTATGCCTTCATGCACTACTACTGCGTGTTACTGGCTGTTTGTATGTGGTACACATGGACATTGTGATGGTTGGCTTGACCTATTCCCATGCTAGAACATACACATCTGTCAATTACGTTGTTTAAATCAAACTGTAACACTCATTCGTCTTTTCAAAATGACAGTCAATAACACAGGAAGCTGAGATTAATAACGTTTTACTACTGTGCAGCAGGAGGCAAAGAACTATGCAGTACAAGTTTAGACATTTGTTTTACTCTATACATGTTACAGCTGTATGAGCATTGTGTATACTATCATCTTTTGCACACATTAATGATGTGGTCAGTCACAGGGCATTTAAATCACTATAGTCCACAATGTTGTATTCCTACAACAGTGCTAAGGTAATGCTTATTAAATGTTTTCCCATGAGGATAGCAAAACCTTGCGAGCCACATAGTCAATTAGAATGTACTTGGTAAATTCTGCTCTGTCACGGTTCCAACACTGTTCAGATCCGGTCGTCTCTCCATTTCCTACTAGGTTCCTTTGTCTCTCTGGTGAGCAGCTGTACTCTGTGTTACATAGAGCTCACAAGCCTATCCTCCTCAGTGGAAGGATGACAGATATACCTGTACATACATTTATTATTCTCTAACCGAGCAGATGACTAATGCTGAATGACATACACCTGCTGCACTGGTTACTGCCAGGGTCAGGGTTCAATCACAATGCAGCTACACTACAGGCAATTACATGCATGATAAGCTCTACTGCCATATTGTAAGATAGAATAATATGCATTATACAGTTATTGCTTCTAAAGTTGCACGTCATATATATGTTTAAATATGTATTTTGCTAACATTCTCCCTCCTTTGATTGCTTCTATTCTATCCAGAAACATATACCACATTATTTCATTCCCTAGCCTCTTCCTCTCTGGAACGTTTAACTAGGCAAGTAATTTGTTGTACATTTCAAGAAGGATTGCATTTTGTATTGACAAATACCACTACAGGTCTTGATACATAGTCTCGGGTACAGATACGTCGACAGAGTCCCTGACTAATACTTACATGCAAAGTATCCCGCAATAGACACATGCTCCCAATATGAGCAGAACAACACAAATGGCAATCATGATAGTCAGTATGACTGAACCCCATCCACCAAATGGTTTGTGGAAATGGTTCGTCAGTGGGTTTGGGCCTGGTTCCGCCATGGATGACACCTGCTGTATTACCTCTAGGTGGGCGTTGATTCTGGTCTTTTTATGTGGTACTTGGACACAGCGATCTTCTTTAATGAGCGCCAGACGTACCAATTCTCGCCGGCAGGGTGCAGTCGCGCTATTACATTTTGTGACACAACAGTTCTCATTGCATCCAGTTCATCAGTCACAAGTTCAAGAGCGGAAAGTCACATTCATCATTCCTCCGACAGGTTTTGACAACTTCCTCTGTTCCCTGATTGATTTCACTACTCCACAAGCTGGGAGTGTTCCAGCCCAGGTTATGACGCTGTCACTCAAGTCCATATGGATCGATATTCCTTTATCTCTTTCAGAAAACTGGAATGTCAGAACAGCTTCCATTTCACCCACTGGATTAGTAGGTTTCTCGACTGTGCTCCCAGTTCTTCGAGCTATGTGTGTTATAGTTCGTTTGTACCCAGAGGCAATTGTGCAGTATGTCATGTGACTGGAGCCAGATAACCCAAATAACAACTGCCGGACCAATTCTCAGGTAACCATTGATATGCTTTTTTCCCACAAACAAAATAACAATATTCTACTTTACTACTGATGCGGCTTACCTCTGCATGTAACATTTTCCTGTCTATAACAGAGGACTGTTTAAACAATTCAGGATGTTTCTGCACATCCTTCCACGTTATTCTCATGAAGCTTCAATACAGATAATGAATGGTGCTACAAGTAGTACTGTGATCTTTGGCTGTTATATGACATTTGTAAGACACAGTTATGTTACAAATACTCCCACCAACTTGAACTGTATCATGTTTATAACAACATACAATTACTTTTTGTGTAACAGGTAAGTACAGTGCCACTTTGTCCTGTGATCTCACAGAACCTGTATCAAAGTGTAAATATTCACAAGTCTCAATCTATCCCCAAGGGGACACCATACATCGGAAGTCCTCCATATGATGTAGGTATGGCAGTACAAACACAGCAATTTGAAATGTTCATAGTGTGTACATGCACACGCGTCATGCCTAGGTATTTTTTGAAGTGTGGAAGACACTCTGTGGCCAGTTCATCACGTATCACTATTTGTATCCGTGTAGTTATATGCAGGTAAGGTCCCAGCAAATGTAAAGTAAACACAAACATGGTTAATAGGTGTATAATCATTATGACAGTAAACCAAATGTCTTTGGGGTTGCTTTGTATTGTTATACAGTCTGGCCCGGGTGATTCAGGCTCTATGGTATATCAGCTACAAGATGTTGATCAGACTTGATATCCTTTACCGGTTTGAAAACTGTGAGGTGAACCCAGGACGACCTCTCAGCATACTTTACTGCAGTAGGCGTTGCCAACAGTACCTGGTACAGACCTTCACACTTTCCACTTGCCAATTATCTTGTTTGGATAACAGTGACATACACACAGGATACTGGTGTCAGCTATGCGTCCGGCTTCACTTGCTCTTTATCTGTAAAAGACTTTAACTGCAAAACAGTGTTATTGGTTAACAATCCTCTCATGTCACCTGCTAATGAGCTATCGACCTCCGGCTCTGCAGGCATGACAGCTTTCCACTCTGGCACATGATATGCCATTCCACATACTACTTCGAAGTGGGTGCAACACTTTACATTTGGAACTGTTGTCATGCTCAGCAATGCTAGAGGTAGACAGCAAATGTAACTCGTCTGGGTGTCACCCACCAACCTCCTGTACTTATTTCTCGGGATCCCATTGTACCGCGCCAGCAGTCATGCTGACTGTGGGTTGTACATGCAATTTACATTCATGGAAATACAAAATAATCCCCCAGGTTGCGTGATTGTCTGGTTCACTAAATGTGTTCTATTGTCACTGTAGCTTCTTTACAGTATGCCCGATCTCGGGATACTTAATTTACTGGCACCTTTGCCACTGCTGCTGCATCCGGATTCATGGTTGGGAATGCTTCTACCCATTTTGATTATATATATGTGTAATCACTAAACAGTATTTCTTCCCTTCACATTTATTCAGATGTATGAACTACATACAAATAGTACGGAACGGTTATGGTGGTGTAGGTAAACACACTCCCTTCAGTTTAAATGCTCCCTGTGCATGATATCTACTGCAAATGTGACACGCTGCTCATGATGTTTGTATGTGGTTCCTAATTCCGTATGTTAGGGGTATTCTGTTAACCGAATGTACCATCCCCCCTGTTGAGACATGTCTCTACCCATGGCTCCACAAAGCCGCATATCTGACTACATTAGACGTTAATATTGGCTTTCTCACTGTGGATATGTGCAGTCCGTCTTCAAGGATTGCTCCTCATCATACCCACGTCGGCTTTTCTGCTTTCGTAGTTGATGTTTGCATTGTTTGTAACATTTCTACATGTAAAATGTCTGAGGATTGTCATTCCTCATTCAAACAAACACTTTCCAACTGTGAGGCTGCTTGTTTTGCAGCTGCATGAGCTCATGCCTTACCTTTCCTACTGTTATCCTGTTGCTATCTATGACCTGCACATTTACAATTAGCTACTTTAGTGGGTAACTGAATGGAATGGAATGCATTCAGGATCAATTGCGCATGATTAATCGGTTTACCGGTGGATGTTATCATTCCCCTATTCTTCCACTGCTGCTCATAAACATGCACTGTACAGACAACATACTGACTATCGGGACATATGTCCACACATCAGGTTTTCGTCACAGTACAAGCACGTGTTAAAGCTATCTATTCTGCTGCTTGAGCTGACACGTTATGCTGCAGGGGTTGGGCATCGACAATCTCATTATCAATAACTACTGCATAACCTACTTGATTCGTTCCTGTAGGACTCTGTCCACATGATCCGTACACATTAACTGTCACCTCTGCATCATCTAAGGGTATATCAGTGATATATCATGTCTGTGTGTAGTTATTTCATCCATTTCGTATAGGCAACTGTGTGGTGTGCCATACACAGGTGTCGGACGTGACGTTGATAGGTTTAATGTTGTACAACGTTCAATCACCATATGAGGTTGACTCAGTGGTATGGTCAAACAAGACAAATGTCTAGCACGGGTCAGGAATGCTATCTTCTCTTGCAGCAGAATGATCGCAGCTGCAGGAGACATTCTCACAGTGAGAGGGTGGTATGATAACATTGATGCCGGGGCCTGTACTGCCATGGGTGCTACAACAACTGCCTGTACACAATGTGGCACTGACCATGCCACAGTGTCCAACTGCAATGAGTAGTAAGCTATGTAGCGTTGCTTACTTCCATGCTGTTGCATCAAGACTGACGTCATATATCTCCGCTTACAATCTACAGTCTGACAACATGTGTTATGATTATTCGGGAGACCTAATACAGATGTTGAAGCTATCAATCGTTTTAGTCTGCAGAAAGTTGTTTCTGCTACTGTAATCCAGTGTAGTATGTGTTGTGCTGCCATAGGTGTATTAAAGATTAAGGCAGACAATACAGCGGATTCAGAAGCATTGTTTGGTAACCAGCTTTGACAAATGTTAGTCGGCACAGAAAGGACTTCATTCCCTTCTTGGTAGTTGGCTTCGGTGCTTGTGAAATTGCTACCTTCCTATCGTCATGTAATGTTCTACCCTACTTGGATACCACATATCCCAGGTACTTGACCTGTATTCTCTGTAGTTGCAATTTATGCTTGCTTACTTTATGTTCCTGTTCTGCTGAATATCTCAATGATGCTATTGTATCTTCCATACATTGCTGCTGGGTAGGGGCCCGAAGCAGAATACCATCCACATAAAGTAGAACTTGACTGGCCCCGTGTGTAGTAAACACCGGAATGTAGCTAGCCATCTCCTGTGGGAATATCATTGTACTTTCACAGTATCCCTCGATAGCCGGGTATGGCTGTATCTGTTACCCTGAATGTAAATGCAAAGCAATACGGACTATCTGGATGTATAGGTATTGCAAAGGAAGCATAGCTTATATGTACCACGGTAAGATACTTCTGTGGCGTGTTCATAGCATTCAATATTGTGTGTGGGTCTGGCACCATCGGTACCCTAGGTATTATTACATGATTTACAGCTTGTAAATCCTGTACCATCCGCCATTCCCCTTTGTTTTCCGATCAGAAGATACAGGGGTATTGCATGGTGAATAGCGATTACTTTGTAGATGGGGAATTCACTCTGTGACTTTACAGATATCATCTGGTGTCCACGGTCTATACACTACGGGGTTGGGTCCTGGCCTTCCTGTCCTGCATGAGGGTTCGGTACTTCAATTAATTGACAGATATCCTCACTCTGTTCTAGTGACTGTCTTCTTACTCGAGTGTCCCTAGGTATGTTACGAGTTCGGGATGTGGTTTCAATAGCTTCTCTTACATTTGGTCGTTGTGATACCTCTGTTGCCACAGGATAACGTGGGGGGACTAGCCTGCCCTCCTGCTTCATATCCTGGATGTGGTATCGGAGGTGGTAGAGGGGGGGGGGCTGTCGCTACTACTGTATTATTATCTTCTTTGTGTACGTATGATGCTTTCGCATTTGTAGTGTTCTGTTCCCTTCGGTTCAGTACCTCAATCCACCTATGTGCTTGACGGATACCCAATTGTCGCTGTTTTGTCGCCTGCACATCTTAGGGCTGCCACCTTTTCAAATGCACAATGTGGGACATTAGTGTTCGGAACGTGTA
Organism: Protopterus annectens; assembly: GCF_019279795.1. Taxonomy (NCBI): domain Eukaryota; kingdom Metazoa; phylum Chordata; order Ceratodontiformes; family Protopteridae; genus Protopterus; species Protopterus annectens. The sequence goes on from NC_056737.1 coordinate 1,471,253,911, forward strand.
CTTTGCCTGGAAAAAGCATACCCATGGCCAGTACATAGGACAGGCCTTCACTATTTGCCAGGAGAGCTACCAATTCTTGTAGCATTTCAGTTGCTTATTCTGTTTATTATGATATTTTGTTGTTCCAGATACAATATTAGTGTTTTATGCTACCATTTGAAAAGATATCTGGGAAATCTTTGTCCTGAGATATCAAGACATTTGCCATTTGTTCGGTTTGTTTGCAGGACACAACTGGCCAAAGAGGGACTGTCCCTCACAGGGTGGGACAGGTGGTTACCCTAGAACATGTGCATCACATTTTCAGAGATTACAATGTTTCAGTAACGATATTTTGTCTAATATACCATCAATGTCATATTTATTACCCCATTTTGCTGAATATCTCACATTATGTGCTCTCTGCGATTGCATATACTTCACGCCACCCGTCAAACGCGGATCACATGATCTGTTTGTTCACTAATCTCCCATATCCTCTACACGACTGTTACGTACCCTTCTCTCATACCACGTGGTATCTCCTTCCCTGTATCCACTGTAGTGTCTACAATGACTATTTACTCTGCTCTGTGTTCCCCTGACCTATGTTCAGATTTAACACTATTTGGATTGGTCTTGACCGCTATCACAACTGTTAACAGAAACACAATGTAGTCTGGTCCCTGATCTACAATAGAGACAAAGAGGCAAACACTCCTTACCTGAGCCTCCTGTTTAAGGCTGCACGTTTTCTTCTTGGGATCCAGTTTTCCGCTTTTCAGCCACAGATCAGACAGTGGACAGCCTCTTTACACACAACAATTCAGTCGGAGGTCTTTTCATTCAAGAAGAACCATTTAGGCAAATTCTCCTGCGCAGATGTCTAACCACCCATGCACTCTGACCTGTAGCTTACCAAGGGAATTCCGGATTACAAGGATCACAATGTCAAATAAGTTGTTAAAACCAGACTGTAGTTATCAGTAGGCTTTTCTAAGTGACAGTCAATAACACAGGAGGCTCGGGTTCACAACGTTTTATTAGTGTACACAGGCAAGCAAAATAATATACAGTCCAAGTATGAGAGTTTTGTCTGACTCTATACAGTAAGCAATTTCTTTATATAGTGTTTACAATCAGCTTTTGCCCACCTCACTGACATGGACGGTCACAGGGCATTTCCATCACTATGGTCCGCAATAGTCCATACATACGTGGGTGCTGGGGTCGTGTTTTTAAAATGTTTTCCCATGAGAATAACACAGCCTTGCAAGGCACCTGGTCAATTACAGTGTCCTTCTGTGATTGTAGCTGTTTCAAGGACCCTGGACTGTTCCGATACAGTAGTCAGTTAATTTCTTAATCGTTGCTTTGTCTCTCTGGTAAGGAGTTGTACTCTTATCTTTGATAGAGCTCACAAGGCCATCCTCCTCAGGGGAAGGGGTGATGTTATGCATGTACATACATTTATTGTTCTGTAACCCAGCAGATAATTAATGCTGAGAGACATAAGCCTGCTGTACTGGTTACTGCCAGGGTCAGAATTCCATCACACTACAGCTTAGCTTCACCAATTACATGCAGGATCAGTTCTACTGCCATATTGTACGGTACAATTCAATGCATTATATAGTATTTCGAGTCTAAACTGGCACTTCATATGTGTTTCTATATATATTTTTCGAACAACATCCATCCGGCCATATGCATGTTGTTCCATCCTTTACCTTGACCGTGTGTATTTGGCCATCCGGCAACGCTACTCTCCACATGTGATGTCCCACCTTCCCCTTCTTTGCCTGTAGCACCCTGTTAGGATGTCCTGTTTGGTAGGCACGTGTTCCGCTATATGTGTTTGACTTCTCTGCATAGCTAATCATCGATGCGGTGGTTCAACAACCCGACTTGTCCACATGTGTACAGTTATGTGCACCGTGTCGTATGCAAACCTATATGGTTTGGACGGGTACATACCACATGCGGGATGTACACATTCTGCAGACACATTCACATGCAGCCATTTCCATATCTGTACCTGAGGTGGGTTGGTGACATGTGGGTACGATTTGCCGGCGTGGCACTGCCTAACACAAACATCTTACCACATTTCAGGTATGCACATTGTGTGTAGGTGTATAGCTGCACACGGATGCTAGCAGGTTTGGGTGCACAGGTGTACATGGGTGGGACTTACATGCTACAATGAGGCTATTGTGTATTACATCTGAATGCATGGGTTCTGCTTCTAGATATTACACTTCAACATACGCCATCCAGTGTATGCGACAGAGACGTTGCTGGGTGTGGGATATGCTGCTATGCACATGTTTGCCTGTGTTTAAGGTATCTTGGTTCCTTCCTGTTGTTATGTCAACACAGCTACCCGGCTATGTACTGTCACTTCTGCTTGTGACCATTATGGTTGGCACCTTTTCCAATGACCATAGTGGGACATGTTTTGTGGGAACATCGGATTTTGCAGGACAACACATACCCACAGTAAGTGGAGTTGACAGGACTTTACTTGTTTGCCATAATATACGCTTATTCTGTTAGCATTTGGGTTCCTTATTCAGTTTCTTATGCCATGTATGTGTTTCATATACAAATTATATGTTTTATGCTACTATTACATGTATATTGCGGGAATATTTTTGGCAGGGAATCTCAAGTCATTTTCCATTTTTTCGAATTTTGCAGGGACACAACTGTCCAATGAGGGACTGTCCACAGCACATTGGGACAGCTGGTAACCCTGGTGACCATGCCCTTGTCGCTACTGGGGTTGCCACCTTTTCCAGTTGCCAAGGTGGGATATTTCCGGGACTCACATCTGAGTTTACAGACCGACACATACACACGGTCACTATATAGCATAGAACTTCACTTGTTTGCCTAAATAAAAGCTTATTGTTGTGGCAGTTTGGTTGCTTATTCTGTTTCTTGTGTCATTTAGGTATTTCAGTTACAGAAATAACCAATTCATGCTACCATTACATTAACTACGGGATATCATTATGTCCTACAATCTTAGCACATTTGCCATTTTTAATATTCTTTTCCGGGACACAACTGCCCATAGAGGGACTGCCCCTCGCAAAGTGGGACAGGTGGTGACCTTAGTCGCTACTCCTAAGTCGGTGCGGTGCGCTGACATGCTGCTGTACACCTTCTCTGAGTATAACCACTGATGGTGCATTGCGGAACAAACGTGGTCTCATGCGTATCCTTTGCTCCTTGGATGGGTACACTTAAGCCTTCGTGGGTTGTATTTGCTTCTCCGTTTAGTTGGGACGGGTACTATGTTGCATACTCTACATGCGTTTCATTCTGCACGGGCCCTGGCTGCTGCCATTACTATTATGGGCGGACCGTGGCAGTCAGCACATTAGGTTGCTCACCGCATGCCGGCTTAGCCACGCCTCCGGACGCATCCTACTTGGGCTCGCTCACGTACACTACGCACGAGTCTGTGATTGCGGTGCACTCTCATTAATATGCATATGGCGCTACTACGCCGGCTATTCACTGCACCGCCGGCGCAGCCCTTACGCCGGCATTGCGCCGAGCTTCATGAATCCCGGGGTCTATCTAAACATTCTAGATAGAACTCTCAGGAAAAGAATCAGAGCACATTACAATCATGTCAAAAAAGGCAGTATTGCAAGTGCCTTATCCAAACATATTTTAAATACAAACCTTAAATATTATTTTAAGTTTATGGTTATAGCACATACCTTTTATTAAGAAAGGAGATATAAAAAATGTAACTGAACAGATAGAGTCAAAATGGATTATAAGATTAAGGGGAGATTATGGTCATGGCCTGAATGACAGAGTACCTATTAAACCTAAATTGAAGGCTAGAAGCATAAATAAAAAATAGAAAAAAGTCTCTTTTTAAACTTTTTATGCTTTTTTCATATTATTACTTTAAACATATTGCTTTTGTATATGTACTGACTTATTAAAAGGAGATGACTTTATTAGGTTTTTTTATACAAGACAAATTGTATTTATGTACTTTTAAAAATTTTAAAAAATATATATGACTTTTAGAATGTATATACCTTTTAGTAGTAATTGATTTAGTCATGTGATGTAGTAACCATTATATAAATGTTTGATGTTTTTCAGTTTATGTTATGCATTTGATGAAGTAACACCTCTACGAAAGCGCTTATGTCTTTGTTCTTAGTTGTCCTATATTAAAGGAAAGTTGTACTTGAAGTATCTGCTGTCCTTGGATCTTTACGTTTCTACTGTGTTATTTTATATTTGCTAACTGGGTAAGTGGGTTTATACACACACACACACACACACACACACACACATATATATATATATATATATATATATATATATATATATATATATATATATATATATCTATGTATAGGGATCCCTTTCAGTTGATCGAACTTTTAAAAGTTTGAACGGACTGAATGGAGATCCCCGTACAGTGTGGAATGGGAATGCTTCCCTTTTCCGCAAAGTAGTGAGATCTCAGAGTTGGTATATTGCTACACCCATTTAGTTTTGTTTTGGGTTATTTTTTTTTTTTGTTTTTTGTTTTTACTTCAGCATTCAAACTTTTAAATGTTTGATGTTATGATCTCAGCGATATGGGCTTCGAACATTTAAAAGTTCGATCTACTGAAGTAGATGCATATATATATATATATATATATATATATATATATATAGACACACATATAAAGATTAAATTGCAATGATAGTAAAACAGTAAAATGGTAGTAAAATACAGTACATTACACAAATTAAGAGGCTGGTGAATGCAAAACACAATTTGCAAAAAGACACACTGGTATATACAACATGACACCGTCTACACATTAGTAAAGTAAATAAATGTAACAGATACAAAGAGAAAAAAGTGGGCCTCCCAATCAATTTGTTCAGAAGTGTATTGAAGATATCTAGTAGGCATTAGCAGTCACAATGGTTTCTTGAGTAGAGTGGAAGAGAAAAATGATATTAACCTGTGACTCTAAAGCAACTGCATTTGTTTTCAGTGGGAAGGTATGAACAAAGGATTTTCTGGACTGTAATTAGGTTATCAGTTTATTGGAAATCTTGTGGTAGGATGTTCACGTATAGCAAAGGTGGAGGGAGGTCTGATTATTAGAATGGGGATAGGCCTTTGGGACCAGTAGGGAGAGCATTTAACTGACAGTTTACTAAGAAGGGGTGGGTGATATATTCTATCCAAAATTTAATAGTAAAAATATTTAAGAGCATAGTTTTATTATAAATTATAGACAATGTTTGTATCAGTTAACTTCTAGCATTTCTTGACAAGCCTATGATCATAATTACATGTTTCTTTATAAACCACAGTCTGTTTCGTTTACATAGATGTAATTCATGCAAACCAATGGCAAGGTTTTTTTTTTTTTCATGATAGCTTTACCAAAGCATTACACTATAAAACAACTAATTCAACAGAGAACCATGTCTATTGGCACAACTGGATTAAATGGTGAGTCATTTACTTCATGGTGTTGGTGTGTGATAAGAGAGGAATGTTGCAACTTTGCCAGATCAATTTTCTTTGGTGAAAGAAGGGATGGGTACTTGCCCCCAGGATAGATTTTTAAGTGGCGATTGGAGATCACATAAAAATACTGAGCATATGGGAGTGGGCAGTCTTGAAGTTTTGCTTCACCAGTAGAAGCAAGTGATATGCTCTTTCTGGCATGATCTTTGCATGCTGACCATCTAAAGAAACTCCAGCTATACTCTGTGGCATATTGTCTACTCATATGTGATCTCTGCTTAACATATAAGGCCATATCAAACCCTGAGCTGTTGGACATGCTCCACTTAAAGAAATCACAATCCCTCAGAGCCACAAGCTCCAGGGATCTAAACCTTGTCATCACAATGAACAAAACATGCTGGAGGGATAGGTTCCTGACCCAGAGACCCCCCCCATACTCTGGAATAGACTGCCCATACATGTCAAGCAGAGCACCTCATCGGCCCTCTTCAAAAGGAACCTTGACAATTGGATGGGAGATAGGAAATTCACCCCGGGGATCACGTCAGTCACCCTGCTAGAAAGGGGTCCAGGGAATTAAATATTGTGGGAAGAAATATCCAGGGAATTGTTATGGCTAAGCTTGTATAGACCCTAGGGCCAATAGCCTAGTACCAACCTATAAACCTATGTTGAATGCTGGGGTGGTATTTTCAATATGGAGAGGCATTAGGAAACCAAAATACAAAAATCTCAAACCATCCCTGCAGCCTGCCTGAATCATGTTCCCTTTCATCCATCAGACAGCAATGACTAAAAAATGATGACACTGAGTTTAATAAATCCTTCTGATATCTGCATTGTATGCACACAGCCTATACTCAGTCCTTCGGATATCTGCATTGTATGCACACAGCCTATACTCAGTCCTTCAGGCCTGTATAATAAAACATGTCAGGCTTATAGTAAAGACACTCTATGTTTTTATCACAACTTAATGAGCATAAGAGACTGAAATCACATGAAACGTGATACCTCTGATGACAGAATGAATGAATGAAGGAATAATAGTCTTAGTTCTTTTAAAATGACAGATTATTGTTATCATTTTCTGCATCTGAAACAAAAGGATCCATTCGATGTCTATAAAAAAGTTTAAGAATACAAACAGTTGACTGTCACAGGAAAACAGCACTGCAGTATGATCAGAAATGCAGATGAGAATCACCAGAAAATATTGTGACGTTATGACCAGAGATTCTAAAAGTAAAAGAAATGTTGATCAACATTATTCAAAGTGAGTAGAAATCATATCCAGCAAAAGATTGCAGTGCATTTCAATTTCATCTTCTGGGGTCACAGAGTACATTGTGGGAAAGAGGATGCTAACAGAAAGACAAATGAAGTTAGCATGTCCAAAAGCAGCATGATAATTAAGATTTAATAATTCATAATAATAACAGAATAACAGTAATACCTAATTATTTTGTACATTTATTTCAGTAAATGTATTCATAAAGTAGTATGAAACATAGCCTGAGTCATTGCAGGTATTTTTTTTGTGGTTAAGATGGCAATTCATACCTTACATCTCACACATTTTATTAAGGCAAAGCCTCCACCATTACCTTCATATCAGTACAAATTCTTAATAATGCTGCCTCACAGCATGAAGTTCAACAGAGTGGTGGTTACATTATATTAATTTACCTCCCATCAATGCATTGTTTTTTTAAGCCTTTTGATTAGGGAGCAATTATGCTATAAAATGCCAGTGGACAAACAGGTGTCAGCTTAGAGCACATTATAGCAGTGAATGACTTCTTGGAAAACAAAGAGCAAAAATATTAATTTGCAGTGGTGACAATGAAAAAAGCAACTTTAATAAAATCCGGGAAAAATATTGTTTGACTTTTTTCATGTATTTAGAGAAGCACTCTTCAGAAAAAGACCTTACAACTCTGAAGTTGCTATTATTGATTCTGACAGCCCTTGTTTTACAGAAATTACCCCACATCATTTTGAACAGCATTTTACAGCTCACCATGGTGACTTAACAACTGAAGAGTTATCAAAAGCTGCTGTCCTCACAGCAATGCAGAACAACAGGACTGAAAAGACGAGGTCACTGATAAGCTCACTGGGATAAAACATCCTATACTCTGCATGCATGAACTAGTCAATGGCACCCTGATGGTAGCTGACATTGCAGCCATGTCAGAAGCAAATACAGACTGCGCACAAATGTTCAGTAATTGCTTCATATAATGGTTTTGTAAACAGGATGAGAATCGTCATGGGCCCAGACATAAATCAATCACTTTTTCTCATTCTTTTGCTACACTAGTTTAAAGGTTGTTGAAATCAGAACAACAATTTCATCCAGAGTAGATCATCGCAAAATATACACAATTCATGGTTTAGTGTTCATGCTCAAATAAGCTAGTCACCATGATTCTGGACATCTGTAGTAGATGAAGTGGCAACATTTTTGTATGGGTTGGCACAATCATAAAGAAAATACATTTTAAAATGTTTTGATACAACTCAACACCAACTAGTATTGTTTTTTTTTTTTTTTTTTTTTATGGATTTTATTCCTTGGTTGGACTAGCAAAAAAGAACTGATTTTTGCCATGCAATATATTATGTCCTGCAAACATTTTTTTAACGGTATGTTAATATCCAAGAAGCTAGGCAATGCCATCAAGCCAGCAGAAGTGAATCAACATCTGCTTAATACTTACATAAATGAAACAAGTCATGCCAATTAAATATGCATTGAACATATAAACATTTGAATAAAGAATTGCTGTCTGCTGAGCTGCTAAAGTGCTAAAGTTGTCACCTGTGCAGGTGAGCTTTAGTTACCTTTAACTTCAATGTAGGTGAGCTTTAGTTACCTTTAACTTTGATATCCCTGCATCGTTCCAAATGTCTTAACCCTAGCCACTGTGATACAATCTTGCAATGCATCTAGTATTCTTCTAAACATGTATTTGTCTTTCTAACTAGTCTTCTTTCCCTGTGGCAGTAATGACTTAGGTTGTCCTCAAGCATCACTACCATAACAACAGCTGATGTCCCCTTCACTAGTTTGCAATCTTCTTCCTCAGCTACACTATGTCTGTTACTTGATTATGGTATATATGTAGTTCACATCCCTCCCATCAACTCTCATGCAGTCTACAAAATATTAATTTTATTTATTTATGTATGTAGGAATTTCTTTGCTTATTTTCATTTATCTCAGTGCCTCAGTTTTTCTTACAAACTCAGCAGTTGTTTTGCATGGTTTGCATCAAAGGAATCTCTGCCTGCCTGTATTGCTAACAGAATATGATATGTTATCTCAGCTGTGGCCTTATCAATGCCAGAATCAATAGTATGGCTAAGTACATGTCTTGTACATCCACTCCCTCAGTTGTAATACCAGCTTACACCTGTGTCATAGAGGGATAAAAGTCTAATGATAAGCGAGGTAGCCTGAGTATGAATAGTGGTAAACAATGACTATGGCCCAAGTAGCCTGAGTTCAAATAGGGTCTATATTATATAAGCAAACGCTCAGCATTGTGAATGCTATATAATCAACCCAAATTCCACAAAAAGACAAAATACCAAACAAACAGATCAATAATTTTTTCCCAGGGAAAAAAAATTGCAGATCCATTAACAAAACAAAAAAAAACCCACAAAATAAAGTGGGGGATGAAGACCCCACACCCCCCTACTTAAATATACCAACTCTGAGATCGCACCACAGTGGAGGAAATGGCAAAGTCCCAAAAACAGCCCAGTGATTTCTTTTTCCCTAGGAAAAAGATTGCTGTTCCGTGCTTTCGGAATTTCACCATTTAGCTGAAACAAGTTCGATTAAGCAGTGCCTGCAGTTTCAAGCATTCGTTGACTTAAAATAAAATAAAATGCACCAAGTTAGCACACAAACATACGTTTATTCAAACCAAAAATAGAAAAAATAAAAATGGTTAGCGCTTTCACAACTACACTAGTTGCTTCATCAGACACAGCAGTTTAACATAATAAAGCTTATATAGAAGATGCAATAAAGTCAGCTGACAATCCAATAGTCACATGTTCCAATGCTTATAAATGTGTAACATTAAATATATGTAAATGTAAATATGCATAAAAACATAAATAAATATGCATTAATATACTAATAAATGGTTAAAACATTACTATAAATATATATAAAAGACTTAGTTAAAATACTTAAAGAAATATAATAATATAATAATTCTAGTGTTTCAATGGTCTGGCTTTTAAAAAAGGTTTTAAGGAACTATTTCCATTCAAGCCAGGATATTTCTCAGCATTCAACTTAAGAATCCATTTTTGTTCTATGCTTTCTGTAGTATTTTCTAAATCACCTCCCCATATATTTGAGAGGACATGTTGAATAACAAGAAACTTAAAAGTATGAGACGAATCAGTTTTTCTAACATGATTTGCCAGTGCACTTGTCTCTTTACAATTATTTATGTCTCTAACATGCTCAAGGATCCTGTCTTTCAGGACCCATTAGTTTTTCCTACATAATATGCAAAACATTTTTGACAGAAACAAAAATACACAACATTAGCAGTCCTACAATCAGCATAGCTATAAGTGGTTATAGTAAATTTACATATAGCATGAATAAATGTCTTGTTGCTATGAATATATTTACATGCAGTACAATGTCTGCATAGAAAAGTACCAACACATGTAGAAAAATCAAATCTATTAGGTTCTGTTCTATAACATGTGTTGTTTTAAAGACCTGTTATTCCTAAAAGAAAATAATGGAGTTTCACTGATTATATTAGTCAACTCTGGTACTTCTTGAAGTAAATGCCAATTTCTCTTTATAATCTTCGTATATTCATTAACATTTAACAAACTTTTAAGTTTTTTGTTATTCAACATATCCTCTCAAATATACGGGGAGGTGATTTAGAAAATACTACAGAAAGCATAGAACAAAAATGGATTCTTAAGTTGAATGCTGAGAAATATCCTGGCCTGAATGGAAATAGTTCCTTAAAACCTTTTTTAAAAGCCAGACCATTGAAGCACTAGAATTATTATATTATATTTCTTTAAGTATTTTAACTAAGTCTTTTATATATATTTATAGTAATGTTTTAACCATTTATTAGTATATTAATGCATATTTATTTATGTTTTTATGCATATTTACATTTACATATATTTAATGTTACACTTTTATAAGCATTGGAACATGTGACTATTGGATTGTCAGCTGACTTTATTGCATCTTCTATATAAGCTTTATTATGTTAAACTGCTGTGTCTGATGAAGCAACTAGTATAGTTGTGAAAAAGCTAACCATTTTTATTTTTTTCTATTTTTGGTTTGAATAAAAGTATGTTTGTGTGCTAACTCGGTGCATTTTATTTCATTTTATGTATCTGTTTTATGCACCTTGTTTTTATCCTGAGTTGTTCGTATTCTTTTTGCTTGGATTCACTGACTTAATAGGAATCCTTCAAATAGTGGCTCAGGTACAGGCAGAGAGACATAATAGCCTATGATAGCCCTTCTTTGCTTACTCTCTTCCCCAGTGGTAAGGGAATGAAGTGTCTGATTGACTTAAAAGGGACTGATAATCAGTAGGCAGCAGAGGCAAGAAGACAAAAAAAATCTTGTTGAGCTGTCTTACTGCCTTCTCACAGTATATTGCATAATTCAGTTTTGCAGTGATTAGGGACCGCACATACCTTCTGTTGTCTGAACTTCTTATGGCTACCGTTCCAATCATTATTGTTTTACCGAGAATAGTAAGGTGCATACTCTTACATGTTTTTTGTAGCAAGTCCCTCATGACAGATGCAATCAACCTGCATGCTATGCTGCATTAGGTTTTGCTGAGGACTGCACCTCTCATTCATTGTCACTGTACCATTTCTGAGGACATAAAAGAAACAGTAGTAATTTTCATCTAAATCATGTATGATATCAAATGACATTCAAAATAGGCTTATCGCAAGTGCTGATTCTCTGTAATTCCTATTTCTGTCCAGACATCTCAATTGCTTACTTCCTTGCAGTATTTCCATTTGAATGGACTGTTTTTAATTTACATGCAACTACTATAGCTGGCATTATATAAAAAAATCAATCTATTTGTGATGCGCAGTCTCTTTATTTCCATCATGAGGTAATACTGTTTTATAGTTGTCTTATCAAACATTTTATGACAAGACAAAAGTAATTTGACCATCATAAGGTCAGAGTATAGTCATACTTATATCAGCTCCATGGTGCGAATTGATAAATTCCTAACTGTAGTCCAGGGGATCTGAAATTAATTATAATGGCACTGGTATGTGAGAAGCCCAACAGTTTAGAGAGAGAGAGAGAAAGAGAGAGAGAGAGACAGAGAGAAAAGAAGCAGGCTTTCATCAGGTCAAAGCACTGTTATAAAACATCAGCGTCAACAACTAATGGAATAAACCTTATGTGTGGTCCAGAGGATCAAGATTTATCAATGTCCTTTGCTTGACACTTCTTCTAGGGCAGGGTTACAGGGAGTGGTCAACACTGGTTTTCTCAGTGTGGGTAGGAGGGAGATGGCTAAGTCCTATTACAGGAGCACTCCGTGGTAAAAGGTCTGAAAGTGCATTTAGTATGCAAACTCAGTCTTCACGTGAGCCTGGCTAAGAAATGCTTGCATTCGTACCTCTCAACTGTACAGATTTTCACAAAATTTCCACATTTTTGCCTCATATTTGAGGTCTGTTCCTCATATTTTTTTTTCTTTTAGCAGATAATTGAGGAGTAAAGTTAGAAAATAATGACAGACATTTTAGTTTCAACTTCATACCATTCAGAAAATTCATGATAATGCAAAACCAGTTATTTTAAAAACTTTCTACGTTTATAAAAACAATATTTAAAAACTGTCCCTATCTTTGGGCTTTTGTCCCCCCATTATTCATGGCTTACTCAAGATTTCTTGAATTAAGAAGTTGAGAGGTATGCGTGCATTCTAGTTCAGCTAGCAGTTGCCAGTGAGGATGCCACATTGAGATTACTCAGACATTTCTGCCAGGTCTATAGAAAGTGAGTTTTCTGCATTAATATTTCTTCTTCCCACTTCTGATCTGCTCAGAGAAGACAGTTGGGCATCTAGTTCAGAAAGAGTGATAGACATGATCGAAGGATATATCAGAAGATCGGGAGCCCACTGAGGCTTAAAGAAAGATTAGCATGTTTTTCTGTTTTGTTAAATAAACAATTACACACAAGAGATATGTTTTTTCAAGTCAGTGCAGATAGCAACAAAAAAATCACTTTTAGAAACATTGTTACAGAGCCTCTGAGTGATAGCAATGAATAATACTTCCTTTCTAACAAAATGACACTATCCTCGAGATAGTTATACTCTTTAGGTGCAAAGACATCTGTGTGTTCTATGGGTATCTGATAGCCCCCCCCCCCCCGACATTTTCTTTTTTTCTAAACTGCATTATTCTGACAACTGGTTTTATCTGAACACAATATTAAACTAAAGTTGGTTTTCTGAAAGGACCTGGACCTTAAGCTAAGCTGATAAACATTTTGAGTCGTATTGCTTTTAGTTTATTTAATAGTAAAACTTCTCCAAAAGCCTGAAGTTGGCAGTATTTCTAGAAGGCAAATATGTAAAATATTTGTAGAAATTTATGAATAACTTACAGCTGTCAGAAGCACTGTGCTCATGCAATACCAGGAATACTGTGGATGAGTGGTTGTTCCATTTTCTAAAAATGCTGTAGTTATGGAGCATCAATATTAGGCTCTAATAACAGTTAAATAATAAGCGGCTTCAGCTCTACTCTGGTGTGAGACCAAACCTTAATGCTTAGAAGGGTGTTCTAACAATGCTAAGTACCCCTACATGCTGTTAAGATAGTGTCTGGCACTAAAATCTGACAGTGTTCGCTTGTAAACAGCAGTAGCAGGACATGAAATAGCTTTGTTTCAACTCCTTTTTCTGCTTGCTGTTTGCTACGTTGTAACCAGTATTTTTAATTAGACTGCCTCCGTTACACAGGGAATACATAAACATGTGAACCACTGCCCACTGTTTTCAAAATCAGCATGACACATTGTGTGTTTTCTAATCTTATTTTTCTTTGAGTAGTACTTGGAGCAGGTAGATCTCTATGAACTAGAAAGAATTATGATCAGACCTCCCTCCGATTGTACCATAGTATAATATGGTCTCAACAGGGATGTCAGGATTTTCCTCTTCTAGGCATTAATGTCTCAAACACATAATGTACTTGTTATGACGGGAGACATGAACGTAATCCTGTATGTTATACCTGCCTCTGTGTGACACAATGAGAAAAGTACTGCTATGTGCAAGTGCAATTACTGAAGTGAGAGTCTTGAAGGTGACTGCTTTTCAGAGTAATATAAAATATACAAAAATATGATGTCTCTTTCAGCTTCATTTATATGCAGCCTTATATTTTATTAAGTAACATTGACTCTACATGAAGTATATTAGTATCAAAAGGCATTTACTCCAAATTCTTCTAACAAGGAATGTTGGAAACCATCATCCTAGTAGATACTATTGCCCCAACCTCCCTAACATGCATCAAAATGGACAATGATTACCCAGCAGTCACCCTCAAATATTTGTCTACCTGGTTCTTATCATGGTAGCAATATTTTTAATCTGCCATTTTCAGCCATAACCTATGTATAATACATTCTGAGCAAAATGACAGGAGAAAAAAGTACACATTGCAGTAAACAATGAAATAAACAATTCTTTTTCACATATTTCAAAACCAAGCAGATGGAAAGCATATTCAGAATATTCATGAGTCCAAATTAGGTCATAAAGAAGTACCTACACAGGTAGCATACATTGTGAAGTGGAAATTAGTCCAAACAGGTTCATGAGCAGATTGTACTGCATGTTTGCGGAGGAAAAAATATTACTGGACTTAATGGCTGTGTTCCATTTATACTGCATTTGCAAGCAAGGTTAATTTTTAGCATGACAATTCTGAATACATACTTCAGTCATATATCCCTCACACATCCTATCAGGAAATGACATTTTCTGTCTAGCCTACCAATGTTGTCTGGATTCCCTTTCATCATCCTTGACAAGTTAGCTAATCAAACTAACCACTTCATTCACAGGTGAATAATCAAGTTCCCTATCCGCAACAATAATGTATTTGCTATAAACTTCTGCACTCTAAAGTCAGGTATCTTGCATGTTTACAAATATTCTGGATCAGAATTACCTGATGCAAAAAATTCTGCAGTCTCCCCAATTTATTTATTTATTTATTTATTCATTCATTTATTATTTACTGACATTTGTTGACCAGGAAAGTCCACTGGGTGAGAAAAACATTTTCAGTGGAGGTCTAGGGAAAAAAAGCTCCACAAATATTATAAGAGTTATATATTATAAATATAATATTATAATAATAATAATAATAAATATTATTAGAGTATTATAAAAATATAATTGACAAAGAGTGTCAATGAAGAATTACATTGGCACATGAAATATAATATACAGTACATGAACATTAGAAGCATTTGACTAGTAATCTGATTTGATTCAATGTAAACAATTCTATTAAATATTTAGGAGGTTCTAGAGATGGTCTAGAAGTATGTAGAGAGATTTGAAATTTTAGCTATTAAAGAGCAAGTTCATGGTCATGTATGCGGAGTTCCTAACACAGGGAAAGGAGAAGAAGAAATAGTGAAATGTTTATTTTATTTATGGCGGCTTAGGGTTTTGTGTACATGAACAGATGTGATTATTGAGGAAGTGGCATTTTAGTGGATTTAATAAAATTTTAATGAGTCTAGCTCAGTGATAGGGAAGGCAGTGCATTCCATATTTCAGCAATGGAGTAGGGATATAGACTTTGTCTAGTTCTTTTCTTGGATTTGGTTATTGTTAAAAGCTGTTTATTAGAAGACTGAAGATTGCAGGTTGGTATGTTAGATTGCAGAATAGAATTAAGCGCAGGGCAGTTGTTGGGATTATATATCAGTTTATGGGCAAGAGATAGTTGGGGAAAATGTAGGTAATAAGGGAAATCAAACCTGTTTAAGTCAAGAATGGCCTGGCAGTGGTGAGTGCAGTCAGGCATCCCACGTGCAAATTTTGCTATTTTATACTAACCTGATTGAAGTTTATTACTAAGAGATGTATGAAGTTTTCAAAGTGGGCTTCCATACAAGAAGGATGAGATAAGCAGGGTATTGACAAGTTTTATTCTGGTAGGCTTGTCTAGATAGAGTTTGTGCCTGTAAAATTTGCCCAGCTTCAAATGTTTGTATTTTTATTGTATTCAGAACATGTTGTTCGAAGGTGAGTTTGTCATCAATAGTTATGCCTAATAATTTAACTGTCTTGACTAGTTCAATTTCTGAGTTGTTTAGTGAGTAAATTGTAAAATCTGGATTTGGTGTTTTTGTTGAAAATAGCATGAGTTTAGTTTTTTGAGTTTAAAAGTAGTTGTGCGTCCTTTAGCCAAATTTCTATATAGGTAAATGCATTTTGTATAGTTATAAGGAGGGCAGTGAAATTGGTAGAAGACGAGATGAAAGTGGAATTGTCAGCATGTTGGATGAGTGTGTTTTCTTGGGAGGCCTTGGAAAGATTATTTATGAAAATGTTAAAAAGCAGAGGCCCCAGGATAGATCCTTGGGGAATTCCTGCATTATTGACCAGGTATTCAAATAGATTATTGCCATCTGACAGATTGTTTTCAGTTACTGAGGTAGCTGGAAAACCATGTTGGGGAATTTAGAAAGCATCCTAGTTTTTCTAATTGTTGACACAGCTTAGGGTGTGATACTGTGACAAAACCCTTTGCTAGGTCTAATAAATACCTCTCAACCTCTTAGATCAAGAAATCTGGACAAAGACATAAATAATGAGGGGACAAAGGCCCAAAAATACTTTTTAAATATTGCTCTTACAACTTTAGATGGGCGAATAACAGTTTTTTCATCAGTATGAACTTTATGAAAGGTATGAAGTCGGAAACTCAAACAACTGTCATTATTTTCTGATTTTGACCCCCAATGATTTGCAAATGATTTACTAGAAAACCACAATTTAGTGAGAAAAAAGAACAAAATATGAGGCAAAAATCTGGACATTCTGCGAAAATCTTTGCAGTTGAGAAGTATGATCTAATAAGTGAACTGTAGTTGATAATCCAGCATCAAGGGCTTTATGCACAGTATTGGTGAATGACAGTATGGCTGTAGTACTGCTATGTGCCAGAAAAAAATCTATGTTGGGTATGTGAAAGTTAATCATTGTTACAGGGGCACTTCAGAAGTTGAGAATGCACACATTTTTCTAAGATTTTTAGTACTGGTGCGAGTATAGAGATTGGCCGATAATTTGATAGGTCATTAGTATTACCGTCTTTATGTAATGGATTAATTATGTTTTTCTCCAGAGTTGGGAACATATGATTCTGAGATGGATCAGTTCATATGCATATTAACTAGATACACTATTGCTTCAGCTGTTATTTTTAGATATTCAGATGGAAGATTATCAGCAGAGAGGGAGCATGGTCTTAGCTTGCTTAAGAGTTTAAATACTAGGGACGTATATGTTGGCTGTATAGAGAATAGAGGAATTAATGTGTTGCCATTAGGGTTTTTTTTTTTTTTGCTGGGGGCGGCTGAGATTGTCTTGGGTTAGGTTTGGGGTGTTTGTTAGATTATTAGATTTTGGAAATTGGTCTTTGACTAATTTAAGAAAGCTATTTATAAAGTGAGAGTTGAACATATGGGCAATTTGTTTTGGATGTTTGTCAGTAGCAGGTGTTGGGTTTTGCAAGGTTCCTGGGTTAAGGAAGGAGGAGACAGATTTCCAGAATTTTTGGGGGTTATTTATTTATTTATTTTTGGCTGGAAAATTGTACTGAGAAATAATTTTTCTTGTCATTAATTACAAGCTTTTTAGCTTTGTTATGAAGTTGCTTATATTTAACTCATTAATTACAAGCTTTTTAGCTTTGTTATGAAGTTGCTTATATTTAACTCATTAATTACAAGCTTTTTAGCTTTGTTATGAAGTTGCTTATATTTAACTCATTAATTACAAGCTTTTTAGCTTTGTTATGAAGTTGCTTATATTTAACTCATTAATTACAAGCTTTTTAGCTTTGTTATGAAGTTGCTTATAGTTAACTTCATTTTGTGGGGTCCTTTTTTTGCCATTCTTTCCATGCTCGGTCTCTGGCAAGAAGAGCTTGTTTGGTCTGTTTTGTTAGGCAGGGGTGTAGTTTACTTTGGTTCTTTTGGCATGAATGGGGGCTAGGCTATTAAGTATATAGAGAAATACCTTGTTAAAATAATTTGCAGCATCATCAAGTGGTAGTATTTTTACTGGTGTACAGTTCTGGTCTTTTAGGGTATCTATGAAGGGTCTATGTTAAATATTCCAACTTCCAAAATGTTGAATACCATATGCTCAAAACCATATGGCTGATATTTGGAAGTTTGAATATTTAATAAAAAAAAAAATAAAGAAATAAAGATAAACATTCCTTAACAGTGCGAGCAGGGGGGCAAGCCCCCATTCACCCCCCCACCCCCTACTTAAATATACCAACTCCAAGACCACACTTCAGTGCAGAAAAGGGAAAGTCTCCCATTCTGCACCATACGGCACTATTAAAAGTCAATCTGTGAAGACCTGAAATGTCGATCATATGGTCTCGACCATGTGACATTCAACATTTCAAGCGTTCATTTAATTGACATAGACCCTCTATGAATATGCTATGGTTGAAATGGGTAAGGTTTCTGGATGTTCTAAAGGAGTGAGGTTTGGATATTTGTGTATGAGTTCTTTGGGGATAAGCTGGTAAATGGTCACTTAAGGTATTAGGGACGGTTCCAGTGGCAGAATATTTATGTGGGTGCTATACTAGGATCAAATCTAAGGTTGACTCATAATGATTAGTTGGGGTACATGTAGGGCCTGCGATAAGTTGAGTTAAACTATGCAAGTTAATACTATTTGCAGGAGAATTTGAGAGTATGTTTTGCCAATTAATGTTTGTGTCACCAAGAATGATAGTTTCATTCAATATGCTTTTGTTTGCTTAGGATAGGAAGTCTTCCAAAATAGGGATATTTTGACCTGTGGGGGGGGGGGTATACAGAGCAACAATACATAACTGCTTATTGCTATTAAGGTATAATGATGAAGATAATAGTTCAATGTTGTCAAAGGTAGGAACTGGTTTGTTTTAATTTTCTGAGATAGGTAACTTTAACCATGTTTCTGTCACTGCTACAATGTCAGGGGTATGTAGAGCCAGACAGGCTTGCAATTCAGTAATTTTATTGCAGATACTACATGCATTTATAGTTATTATTCATAGGTTTGGATTAATGGTTTGGATTAATGGAGGGTGGGTTGGATATTTGCGAGTTGTTTGGGGCAGGACTGGGGTTGAATATCACCACACTGGGAAAGTAATAGGAGCTGATGTAGAACTATTTTTAGGTGATGGGTTTTAAGGTTAATGTTACTAATTTAAGTTTGATATTTATAGCTGAAAGTCTTAGTTTAGTTAGATATATGTTGCTACAGCTGAATAACGAGGATGAGATGTCTGAGTAACTACATGTGTATGTAAGTGCTGGTGTGATTAAAGCTGGTGAAGCTGGAGATGATATGTCTAATGAGGTATGAAGGCAGGTACCGTGTGTCGATATGAGCAAAGGGGCAAATGGGATATTTAGAAAGGTAATGAGTTTTAAGGTGTAGGTCATCTTTTCTATTGTGGAGAAGTAATGGTGGAAGACATAGGTAGATTTGTATTTGGGGACTGGGTAGGAGTGTAAGATTTCAGTATGAATGAGAATATCAGCTTCTAGGTTTTAGCAAGGGAGTGGGTGGAGGTGGAGGGTACTAGTATGAGTGATAAGGAAGGGGAGGGAGCAAGGAGAGGATAGTGTTACTGCAATGAGGGAGGTTACTGGTTAACGTAGATTAGGAGATATACCAAAATTTAAATCTGATGACCCACTACCAAAAATTGGGTACATAATTATTACATTCAAAAATAATAATAATCTAAGTTTTATTTTATTTTATTCTAAATCTTGATAGTTATTAGACAAAGAGTCAGTCCTGTTTGCTTTCTGTTATTTAATATTAAACAGTTTGTTATGACATTTTGTTAGTAATATTTGTAAGCTTTCAAGTACTACTATTAAGTAATGTAATGTATCACACACTGGTCCACTCTACGCAGTCTGCAAGACACAAAGATTGATGTTACAGCCTGTCAGTGTATTACATGTTCCTTTTATTCCATTTTTGTCTTTTTTTTTTTTTTTCAAAAAAAATTCTGAGCTGAAATTTATCAAACAGGTGCAAGATACTTGTTTTTTCATTGAATGACTTTAATTATATTTGGAAGGTAGACTGATGAAAGAAGTAAATAAGGTGAATACAGTATGTTCTAGACTAAGCCATGCTGACTTTGGTTGCAATACACCAATCAAGCAATATCGCAAGGTATTTTATAGCATTGTCTGGTTTTAGTGTCTAACCATTCATTTTATAATCAAAATAAGTATCGTTTTACGCCACATTTGACAAGAATACATTTACTAGCATTGAGGAACAGAATGGTGATATTAAACCAACTAACATTTTTTCATATAAACAATCTTAAAATATTTCTGCACCTTTAGCTGAAACAATATGTTGTTGTTATATTGTAGTCACTGTTGCATTTGGAAATTTAAAGCAAAACTTTAAGAAATTGGCCAGTAGTAAAATATTTAATAGCAAGAATACTCTGGGCTTTTGTTAATTTTTAATGTAGGAAATTGCTGAATCATTTTTCAGTGACAATGAAGCAGCTTTGCTCCATAAGTTGTTTTTATTCCTTAGTAAGCCATCATCACCTTTTACTCAGTTATGAGTGGGTCATCATTAATGGATAGCTCTCTAATATTATAAATATTTTCTGAAGTAGGCACAAAATATGACTTCCATACTAATTGTGTTTATTTAAGGGTCAGATAGTACTACATTGTTTATTAAAACCTGCAAATTGTATTGGGTTCCTCTTAATTTTCTGGAATAATTTAAGGCTACCTTATTATTGCCCTCTAGTTTACATTAAATTAGTTTCGTGGTTCAGATTCACTGAACTGATCATTATAGTAACAAATTCCTGTAAGTTGTTTAACCACAATTTATTTATCAGGTTTTTTTCCCTTTTGCATAATATATTGGATTTGTAGTTCAAATAGGTTAGTTTATTTTAGCAGTAACCTACAGCCTGGCTCAGGAAATGTTAGATTTACCCATGGCTAGCATGGTTCGATCAAGCAGCTGTAGCCTAAGTAAACAAACAGATAAGCCAGCCTTGGGTAAACCATTATTACATAGACAAAGGAGTGGATTACTGCAATTATAGAACGTCATTTGTTTTAAAAATGTTTACATTCTTTTAGATATCTGCAGATTTCTTTTTGGAATTGCCCAAAACTAGAAGGCCTTCTAATATACTGTTAATCTGAGATGTGTACAAGCCACATCTTGGACAGTGCATTATGATGAATGTTGCCTATGTCATTTTTTTCTGTGTGTGTGTGTGTGTGTGTGTGTGTGTGTGTGTGTGTGTGTGTGTGTGTGTGTGTAGGGACTCATGAATATACTTACTTCCTATTCTTTAAATTGGGATGCTTTTAGATACCTGAGGTCCCATGTGTGGTTCCAAACTATTTTTTTAAATATTTTCTTCTAAGATTTTATAATTTCTGTGTGTCTTTGAGTAGTATGGTAGACCGTCTTTAGGAATTTAGTGCCTGCAGCTTTAGTTTTCAGAAACTACAGCAGACTAGATTTGTTGTAAAGAGTAATGCTTGATTTACAGCAGGCCAACTATTCAAATTTCTAATAGGCTGGCAGGTTTTTGAATGTGAATTACCTTTCGTTATATATCATATATACAGTCAGTAATTTATAATATCTATATTTGAATGCAGCTTTTAGCAATGTAATTAATATTGTTGAAAGATTCCCGTGGGGTGTATAAAAGTCATTTAGCACTATGTCCAAATCAGGGTTAGCAAGGAGCAGGTTGAGCTTTCCCTATGTATATTACAACTTCAACTTCAAATGTATGCATGTGCATAAACACTAAACAGTATTGTAATATTATTATTATTATTATTATACAAAATAGTAACACAAAACCATTACTATCATCATAAGAAATAACATAAACCTCTGTACATACAAACTCTTTTAGCATATCCATTCTAACAACACTACTTCTCTACAAGTAATTACATTCCTGATTGCAACTCTTACCACAGAAGTATTATTAACTATGCACTACTTTGACTAAGTGATTCTCTCTACTTAATTTCCTAACTAATGTCATGTTCCTCCACATATATAAGTTCAACCATATACATTTGTCTATATTCAAGTGATTAAAGTCTTCTTCTATTTGATACTATGTATATATTTTTGTTTTTACATTTTTATCCTGTAAATTTGTTAACATTTATTTTTTTGTCTATACTTTCAATTACTTGATGTGACGATTTTGTAAGCTTAGGCTGGAGCTTTTCCCCCCAGGCCTCCACTGAAAATGGGCACTGTCCCAGTCAGTCCATCCTGGTAAACAAATGTAAAACAAATAAAATAAACCAGCCAAACAGCATAATAGTAGAATAATAACAGGTCTGTGTTAATAATAAATACTTTAGACATTTACTGCGAGGGTGGGAGTTTGTATAATGGCTAAAGGGTTTACGTGACAAACACATAGTACATGGTTTGATTCTAACCTTTGAAATGGAAGCTGGCTAGGCATAAAATGACCTGCAAATGCAGCTAGCATAGTAATTATCTATAAACCTATGAAGAACCTAGGAGATATTAAAAATGTCTATATTACTTGTTTGCTTTTTGTTTCTTTTGTGCTTTTAATTGTAGGGGAAATGTGGTTTGATGCTTGATGCCTGGTGTTTCTTATAATAGAAATGTGGGAAAGAAATACTAAGAATGTTTTAGAGGGTATGAGGAAAGGTTAAAGTATTGCAGAAGAAGGAGAATCTCACCAAAGAAGAAAAGTAATTGCATAGTATTAAAGTGATACAATGAATATTTGAAAACTATGCATGAGCTTAAAATTGTTGCCATTAAGCAACTATTCTTCAATAATAACTACAACACAAATACACTTAGAGCAATGCCTTACACAACAGAGAGCAAACAAAGATGTAGCAAAACTTAGGGTGACCATGACTACGGAAATAACCAAGGTTCTTACAGAGGAGTTTGAGATATATTTTGAAAATGTTCTAAAAGTGTATATAAAGCAGAAGAATGAGGAATGAAAAGAATCCCAAATGCAGATATTTATGGAAGATTTATATGTGCCAAGGTTAGGAGAAAATAAGTTGAACATTTATTAGTTAGGAATGGAGGAAGTGAAATATTCAATCACAAAGGCTGTCTCCAACAACAGATAACATTCCTGTAGATATCTGGAAGTTAGAGGGAGAAATTGATAAAGATTTGTTTGCTTTATTTAACAATATTTTAAAGGGGAGATTTATAACCATTCCAAAAAGAAGCTGTGGTAGCTGTGTTACCTAGAGAGTAGAGACCCTTCAGATCTGTCTTTCTAGGAGCTTTTTTATGTAAACCATGGTTATAGAGTTTGAAAGAACAAAATGATACCTATAAAGCTCTGGATACCTTTGCTTAAACACAAAAAATTATAAAACAAACAAAACAGTAGCAAAGGTCAGGCTCCAACAAATCCAAAGAGCATGAATATTCAAAGAAAGTCCAAAAATGTTGAGCAGCTCTATTTTATTCAGCACAAGCGCTTTCACAGTAGCTTCATCAGGTGCATATAAATGAGAAGTATAAAATACACACCTTATATAGTCATTAATATCACATGACACCAATTAAGATTTAAAATTTTTTAAAAATACAGAATCAGTATAGAAAAACATAATGGAAGAGTAAAAACAATTATAAACATGATATATATAAACATTAATATATATAAACATTAATAATACATACCTATTTCATCTGCGTAAAGGTATTTTTTGTAAAATAGGTGTGTTACCTAGAGAGTAGAGACCCTTCGGATCTGTCTTTTTATGTAAACCATGGTTATAGAATGTTTATGCCTATATTAAGGAAGAGAACAATACAAATGATATTAAAATTGATAGTGGACTTTAAGGATTCCCTGTAGGATGCACTGTCAGAGACGCTGGGTGGGCAAATTGGTCTGATGAGATTTTTCTGAGCTATGATATAGAATCGGAGTTGCCTAGACATTGTAAGACCTTGCTGTGTCTAATAATGGCAGCTGCCAAAAAGGCCATTACTAGAAAATGGAAATCAAAATCTAAACCAGCTATACCAGAACTGGTGAATATAGTAGCAGAGAAAAAGCAACTGGAATTGAGATCTGTAGAAAAGGATACATAGAAAAGAATGAGAATTGTGGGAAAAATGCATACAAGGGAGGACTGAGGTCTAGAAGGCAGCAGGACTTAAATGAGCTATGTAATGTCTGAGTGAGAAAAATTGGGTAGATCATAAGTGATGTATAATGTTTGCAACTGGGAGTGTGTCAGTATGGTTTGTGATGTAAAATGTTTGCAAATGGGATTGTGTTAGTTTTCATTTATATAACTGTATGATTGCCTATGTAGAAAGTGATGGTTTAATAAAGGTGTTTCTTGTTTTAAAAAAGGCAGAAATTGAATAGTTTATGTAGTATTGCTTAGGTTATATGATATATATAGCAATATATGTGAAGTGCAATGTTTGTTATATTATTATAGTATGATTACTTTTATATGAACGTAAATCTGCCTATGTCACAAGTGATAATTCAATAAAGGTGTTTGAAAAAAAAAGATAATATAAAATGAATAGATATGGATCACTGAGATTTGTGGAAAGTAGGCAGACACATGCCAACATTAACACAACAATGAAGACCTAGAAGAAAGGAAAGCATTATAAATAACTGCTATTGCTGATAAGCCTTAATGCAGACAAAACATTCAAAAAATTGTGCTAGGATTTCATGAGTAGGGCAATGACAACAGGTGTGTTCCATGACTGAATAATAGGGTAAATTAGAAGAATGCACAAAGGGTCAAAGACAAGGATTAATTTGGGATTGTTCCTCTCTGACAGGCTGTGTTTAATGAAGAGAAGAACCCTACAGGGATGTCCTCTTTCCCATTTATTGTTTGTTTTACTTACTTAGTCATTAACAAAGTAAATAAAGTTATCACAGAATCTAGGAAATGACTAGTGTGGTTTCAAGGAAAGTTGACTTCATTTGCAGATGATATTGTTTTGTATATTATAAATGAAGAAAAGGGACACTTCTGTGTTCTAGAACATTCTGAGATAGGTTCAAGTCTTTCTAGGGAAACATACATGAAAGTAAATCAAAACCTATAGCAGTAAATTATGCACCCATGTATGAGTTCCATAATTATGAAGACATGATTAGATAAAGTATACAGATGGTGTACGGATTAAAAAGATTTTGGTATGGAATCTAATGATATGTGGCAGGAGAACATATAGAAGATAATAAAAACATTAAAAAACTGGAAGCTCTTGATTATAGATATGGATAGTCTGTTACAAACAATGACAATGTTTTTAGTCTATTTAATCTGGCATATTTCTACCAAACAAGTGGGAAGACATGGATGACAATAAACAGTTGAAGGAATTGATTTAGATGGGGAAGAGGGCAGGATTTCAATGGGATTATTTGATTGTCCACCTAGAATAAGGTGGTTTAGAACTACTTGATCCCTAGGGGTACTTTAACATTGCACAGTATAGGTGCATTCATACAGCTACAGCAGGAATTCATAAAGCAAAGTGGAGAAAGAGGTTGTTGATGATGATGATGATGACTGGAGGGATTCAAGAGATAAAGACAAACTAAGGTTTTGGATACAAGTCCATAGAAAGAATAACAACTACATATAGAATTTTATTCATAAAGTAATGACTTGAGGCATGTTTTTGAGAATGCACAAAGGAAGCAGATTTTAATTCCCCACTGAGTACTATATCAGAACTTTTGGGGAACAAATGCATACATATCTACATAAAAAAAAAAACAATTAAGGGAAGGGCAATAATACCTTTCTAGCATGTCAACATAACAAAATGATCATCTCCACAGAAAATGTCCAACTTTTTCTAAAAAGCAAGTATTTATTTGAATATAATTTAGCGGCCTATTCCAGACATCAGCTACTGTCTATTAGAACTAGTGCACATCCTTAATTCATATATAAACATCTACACATGTTATCTGATGATCTCCCCTACTCTGATAATCATAAACATTCTCAGAGGAAGTTGCCTCTAAATGCCTAAGAGGAATAAGGTTTCCTCTTAGATATTTATGAGGCAGTGTACAAATTCAAATATTTTCATCTTTCATAATGAAGTGAGCTTTCACTACCATTAATGCTTTTGGTTTCTACTGTACACTTTCTACTTTACTCATGCTATTTTACAAGGTTTCTTTATTATTATTCCACACTATAGTTTGTGACTAATATAACTTACATACAATGGTTTTATCATTTCTGATTTGCTAGACATTATAATTTTTTTCAAACTGCCTAGTGTTTTATTACTGTCATTACCAAACTGGATGATCAGAAAAGCTGAAATCTGGCACAACATATGTATGTAAATACTTAAAGCAATCCTCAGTTTCACATTCGCCCTTCCGTCTATGTTTCTGAAATCTAATATGCTTTGTTTGGATGTATTTATCAGTGTACTAGTCTCCTTTGCCCATGTTGTCAGCTTATTCAAGTTTTTTTTGCAGACATACATTATCTTAATAGATGCAACTAGTTCACCCATTTTCAACTCAACTTTATACAGATTACAGAATACTGCAGATGAAAGAGATCAATCTAAATGATACACTCAACATAAGTATTGATCTAGGACGTAACCCAATGGAGCACCCTGACTTTAGCCTAGAAATGCATCTGTCAATCTACTTTATGACTCTTGCCATATCTTATTTGAAAGCAATGCAGCTATCTATCCATTATTATATCAACATTAAATAAATGCCAACTTGTTCTAAGTTATTCATTAGTATTTTTATATGACCATATCAAAGGCTGCTAAGTGTGTGTGTGTGTGTATATATATATATATATATATATTTATCTAAGCACACACACACACACACACACACACACACACACACACATATATATATATATATATATATATATATATATATATATATATACACACACACACACACACACACACACATATATAATATATATATATATATATATATATATATATATATATATATAAACGTCACAGTACCATTTTTCATTTATAGCTGTTATTACATTATTCTAGAACATCATATTATAGATAGTTATATAGTTCAAGTTCCAGACTCTCCCATTCTGATAATAGTTTATCCAAGTTAACAATCCCTATTATTTTCCACAACAGAAAATAAACTTATAAGTCCATATTACTCTAGGTTTGTCAAATTATCCGTTCCCTTAAAGATCAGTTTTAAAAAGTTAAAAAGTAACCTAGTAAATAGCAAATATATTGTAATGTATGTTCACACTGAAATGTCCTCTGTTTATTTTTATTAATTGTGTCTCCTCCCTGTGCTTTGTTTAGGTGCAGTTTGCATAGTACTGGTTTTCAATGTAATCTATTTTAATTATTCAGTATTAACATCTGAAGTTACCTGGCTATTACCAGCAAAAAAAAAAAAAAATTCCTTGGTGAGGCAAAACTGTTCTTTTTATATATTATATTTTTCAAATTTTGCTTGCTGTTATCGTATTGTAAGCTTAGTCTGTCTGTTCCATTTGCTTATTTCAGTTTTCAGAATTTTAGTTCAACCTCATTTCAATCTTATATGTCTTCTGTCTCATTATAGTTATCTTGCTGTTACTGAATTATATCCTTTGTATAATGTATACCTAGATCCTAATGTTAAATATTTATTTATTTGTTCATTTTGCATTCAATCAATTTCCCTTTTAAAACCTGTCACATTCCTTCTGTCATCTTTCTATTAAATGCATCACTCCAATTAGTTTTGCATAGTGACTGTTTTGCTTTTATGTAGTCTGATACTGATCTTTTGGGCATTAGTTTAGGTTTATGTTTGGCAGAATTATTTAGCAGTAGTTTAACATTTATATCTCAATGATCATTGTACATCAAGTATGGTAAAACGTGATAGGAAGTAACAATCATCTCTTTAGAAATATAAGCAATTTCTAATATGTTCTATTTTCTGGTAGTTTTGTTTCCACAACAATTGTTGTTTCTGAAGATATGGTTTAAATATTTTCCTTACCAAATGGTGTAGAATAGATATTATTTGAGCCTGTTTCTAGTATGTTTAAGTCCCCATGTATTATTATTTTCCATCATCTGTCTCATACACATGCATGTAGGTCATCAGCATTTGACTTTGGTAGTCTATGGTGGTGGTCTATGCTGTCCAACAATTGTAATCTATTCTGTGGTTGTGCTTATTGTCACAGTTATTGGACTTATTAAAGATGGAATAATTATATCTCCCATAATAATCGTTAATCTCTATCTTAAGACCTCTGTCTATTCTTTTGTTTGTTAGCATGTTTATTACAGAAAAATAAAACTTTATACCCTGACAGAACTGGTTTCCAATCATTTTTGTTTAACCATGTTTCGAGTAATAATATTGCTTTATTACTAGTTATCCTAGCAATGACAGGCAGCACAGATAAATCATATTTTGTTAGCTGTTAAATTTCTGATCTGCCAAATCTATCAGATCTGCTATAAAAATTCCCTAAAGCAGTGATTCTTTTGATCTGTTATATAATATCTGAATCAGCTAGAAAGTGTAAGGCCTTACTAAGTTTAATGCCATTGGTTGCTAAATCAGCATTTACAAGAAAATCTAAATCTATACCAGATTGTGTGAAAATTGTGAATAATGTAAAGGGCATAAAATAAGTGGAAGTGGTATCTGTAGGAAAGAGAAGAAATACATTTCATATATATAAATACAATTTTGGGGTAAAGCAAAACAGATTACTTGTCCAGAGGAAAAAGAGTGATATTTAAGGGAAAGCAGGAATTGAGTAATTTATATAATGCTGGAGTGTATGGAAACTTTTACAACGAAAACAATGCACTGCACACATATTAGAAGAAAATCAGTATTATGTTTTCTATTATCATGTGAACTGTTGCAATTCAAAATGTAATGATTTATAATATTTTAAAAATGAAATTTGGTGATGCTTCTAACTTGTAAATGCCATTTCTTATGTTAAGTATGATGACATTGTGACAGCATTACCAAGGAGTGGGTTGTGATGTCTTTAAAATTGCATCAACTTTATTTTTATTCTAAACAGCATTGTAATATGCATAACACAAAGTTGTAAGGCATGACAAAGGATATTAGAAAAGTAATTGATTTTTATAATAATAATAATAAAGGCATCAGACATTTAGCATAGTTAAAAGTGAGAGATTTTTCCCATCTGTCAATACCAGCTGTTAGTTTAATTACGGTAGTATCTTTTCAGTGTTTTGTAACACGGGAAAATGGATGAAAGCACAATACAGAATTCTAACATAAGTACTTGTTATGCAATATTTCTGAATGAACACCTTGTTGTAAGTTATTATGGCGTGCTTTTGTTAGTGCAATGTTTTCCAGTCTACATTTAAGTGATTGCTTTCTTCCATGACGATGCCATTACTTTCTATTTTGCATTGCTGTAGATTAATATAGCAATAACCCATGCCAGGGTGTGGGTAATGCTGGATTTACTCACGGTTGGCATGGTTTGGTCAAGAGGGCGAAGCCCGAGTGGCCAAACAAAGACGACTGTGGGTAAATCCAGCATTATATTGCTGTTATACAATGCCATTATTTAAGGAAAAAAATACTTACTTTTCTTAAATAATGGCATTGTATAATGCCTCCTTGCTGCCCTTCCGCAGCTGTCTGGTATTCTGCGGCAGTTCTGATGTACTGCGCATGTGTATGCTTACGCAGTATATCAGAGCTGTGGGTGGAAGCAATGGAGAAAGCAAGATCTCCGTTGCTTTTTGCAAAGTGTCTCGCTATGTTAAAGGAGTTTAACATAGTGAGACAGCTGTAAAAAAACAACAGAGAAAGGAAGATCTCCGTTACTTTTTTAAAGCTGTCTTGTTATGTTAAACTCCTTTAACATAGCGAGACAGTGTCTAAACAGCAACGGAGATCTTGCGTTCTCCATTGCTGTAAAAAAAGACTTATACTAATGGAAAAAGTTTGGGCGACTGGACCCTTTTCCATTAGTATAAGTCTGATTTACAACATGCACGCTGACCAATCAGCATGCACATTTTGGAATATTAAAGGGGGGGGGTTGTTGTATAATAATGCAGTTCATATGCTATATAGCAGTCATGGCAATGGTTTGGCAATACCTGGTAACTGTAAATTGTATTTTGCAATTTTTCTTTAGAAGGATTACTAATTCTGGTATACTTTCCCATCTGTTTTGCTATTGAGTAATATTTTCAAATGCATATATTCTATGACTTGTCTTGTTTGGTATACAGCAACGAAAAAGGTGAACTATAATTAAGCTGATGCTGAGTTAATGCCTTTAACCATGTTTCATTCATGGTAGAAATAATTAGTAGAAATAATGTCTTTTAAAACACCTACTTTTGCTTCAATTTCTTGAGTTAGTAAGACTGTGTTTATTTCAGTTTTATTGCAATTATTTTTTGCTACACTCTTTCAAGTATAATCTGCACAGGACTAAAAAGAACCAATAAGGATAAAAACTTCTTTTTCAATAACAATATACCCAGAGAAATAGATATAACAGTCCAGTAAGGATGGCCTCATTATCTCTTGCAATCTCACTGGATTCCTTGCTTATGATTTTTTTTTGTCCTAAATTGCAAACTGAAGATTAGCATTTTATTTCTAAATTCAGGTACATTTGAGGATAAAGTATGATTTCAGTGAATATGAAATCTTTTTTTCTTTATTGGCAGGAGTTCTAACATATAATTCTGCTCTGCAGAAAATGCTAAACTGGTAGTAGACAATGATCATAGTACTTTTGTATTGAATTATATTTAATACACTATCAATGTCCACAGAATGAGGTCAGGTAAACTGATTACAATCCTTTGTTTCTTATTGAGACCTCTGAGGCATGTGCCAGTTTTATGAAACATTGAGTTACGAATCACAACTGCATTGATGAGGTTGTCTGATGTTACTATGTGAAGTATGTATAGTTAATTTGAGTTTGATAGACTTTCACATTTAGAGAATTCTTTACTTTATGTAAAACCTCAATACTGTGACTCTGTTCTTGTGCTACAATATGCATTTTGTGTCTAAGCTTTAGACTATACATTTAGATTTGGTTACAGGACTAAGATCAATGACATTTAAATAACATGCAGTGGGTATTTCTGAGAGATCTTCTTATCGGCGTGCATTCCTGCAGCAATATCTAGAAGCATATTCCATTTTACCCATTGAGCGTATGACCTCTGTTTTAAGTGTAAATTTGGATCTCTGACAGATACTATATCATAAAAAGAATGTTGTCACTAAACATGTTGCACTTAGGTTCATAGTTTGATACAAAGGAAACCGTTACTAGGACCATTAACAAAATAGCCAAATCCCCCTGAATTAATTGCATACGTAAATGGTATTTGATTGCATTTGTCTAGTGGGGCTACACAATATAAGTGCCCAATTCCTTGATAACAATATCAGTTTGATGGTGTGTGTGTCATTTGTATTATAAGAGGTAAGAAAAGGTAATTTATCAAACTGAACCTTATTACATATTGTTGTATGTGAGGTAATCATTATTTTTTACTCCTTAAAAGATAAGTTGATAGATGAGCTGTATACAGTCACCTATTCATTAAGTGGGACAAGAGAACATTATGTTACAACATTTCTATAGCTCTTGTGTATGTGATGCTGACTAGATGTTATATAAGAGGATAAAAGCTGTGAGCTGTTAAAGAGCATCTTCCTGTGCCCAGAGTACAGAATTAGATACTTTCCCCTTTCATTTGCCCACTGTGTGATTTTGCGCAAGTCATCTAACAAGTCAGTGTTCCTGGATCACCCATAAAAAGGGACAGTTGTGTCCAGTGGGCTTACCCATTCAGCAAATAGATAAAACTCCACTAAAATGGTCTGTTAAATTACATTGTATTATATTACATCAGCTTGATATCAGTAGAGAAAACTAGTCTATGCATTCTATGTTTTCAAAAGTGTTTAATGTTCTACATTCCCTCTGTTCCTACCTTCCCCTATCCCTTTTCCATTTTTTCATGCTATCTTAAAACTTTCCATGGATTGTTTGTCCAATAAGCACTGGAACAGAATTTTGTATGGATCCACAGCCCTTTCTGTGAAAAAAAATTGACAGTCAGTGGAGTAGTTATTCTGTACAATCTGCTGTCTGTGCACCCTCCTTTCTCCTCTGCCCTTCCTGTTAAGGAAGATGTCTTCACATCTGTCTGAAAGGATCCTATACATCAACATCATACCGCTTGTCTTTTCTGTTATTATTTAAGAAGAGCTGCCTCACTTCTAGCCTCTGGTTGTAATTCTTCCCCAGCATACTACACAACTTCCTGGTAGCTTTCTCTTGGAAAATCATATGTTTCACAAAAAGCTAGGTTTTGTAGTTTCACCATAGTTAAATTTTGTAATTTTATAGAAATGTAACATTTTTCTACAGTTTTTGTGGTAGTTTGTTAGACTATGTAAAGAACTGAAGTTAAACAAATTACAATGACACTAGGCTTGTCTTGCTCTTTACTAATGTCTTTAATGCTTATAAACAATGATTAATTATGGAAAGAACATTTTAATCTATGCCTTCTGCAGTGGAAACGTGTGCATGTAGTGTCTTTTATGTGAAATGTGATGATCACTGACCTGAGTGACTAAGTTACTCAGACCTCTCAACTGCTAAACGCAAGAAATCTGGACAAAGCTAAAAATAATGGTGGGACAAAAGCCGCAGCCTACAAATAGGGACACTTTTAAATATTACCCTTAAAAACTTAGAAAGCTGTTAGAATAACAGGTTTTGAATAAGCATGCATTTCTTGAAAAGGTATGAAGTATGAAACTCAGATGTTTGCCATTATTTAGAGACTCCAATCACAATAATTATCCAAAAAAAAAACCCACAATTTTTATGTGGAACAGGCCAAAAATATGAGACGAAAATCTGTGCATTCTGTGAAAATCCAGACAGCTGAGAGATATGGCATTACTTCTGGTAAATTAAAGTGACAGCAGAAATATAAAGCTGTAATGGAAAATCTCACTTCTTTTGGCAGAACACATTTCAGACATGCAACACTCCCTTACACTCACAGATGATAGAAGCAGGACCACTGAAGTGGCTATTTATTTTTATTTTACATTTGTTAATTGGGAAAGTCCATCTGGAAATGTGTCCTTTTTCTGTGGAGCCCCGAAGAGAAAAGCTCCAAGACACATACATACTAGATACATACATTACAATGCAGACAGTAGAGTATAAAGTTTCAAACATATGAGTAAAAACATCATTATATACATTTCAAATACATAAAACATATTTGCTGCATCTGTAATACATAAACGCATTTTTAGTTTTTAAGTCATAAATAGTTATACAGAAGACCGAGTAGGTAGTTTTTGTAAGTCTGTTACAACAGATATGATTAGTATGAGTGAACAAAACTTCTTGAGGAGTTGTACTTGTGTTCATAACAAGTAGTTTTCAAGTACGGAAGCATAGATACGATGAAACATAAGTAGTAGATCAAAAGGAAGTTTGATGTAAGCATCAATGTTAAGAGGTGAGGTAGGTAAGGAGGATGATAAGGGCTTTAACCTGGGCAGTGGCAGGTGTATAGTCAGGAGTTTTTGAGGTGGGTTTTTAGTAGTTTTTTAAACTGTTTATGTGAGGAAGAATTCAAAAGTGGGTTAGGTACACTGTTCCAGAGTTTGGAAATATACTAAGAGAATAGGTCTTCACCTGCTGATTTTTTTACTTTGGTGACTTGGAGGAGGAGATTGTTGTTTGAAGAGAGGATGCAAGGTATGGTTGGACTAGGTTTTTAAGGGCTAGGGTTTTTCTGGTTGGTGGAGGAGTTTGTGGGTTGAGGTTAGTTGATTAAATTGAAGTAGGAGATGGAGTTCTGACCAGTTCAATTGCTTGTGAGATTGACAGTGATGGGATTTATATGGGGCATTTGTTGCAAATTTGGAGATTTTCTTGTAGCAGATTTCTAGTTTGGCGAGGTCAGTTTTACGGAAGTTTTTTAACATAGGGGATGCATATAGAAGTGTAGATAGCAGGTGTGTTCTAGCAATTGTAGATTTTGTGTTTGTAGTCAGATATTTTTAATTTCTATAAAGGAGGTCACGTTTGTCGTGTACCTATTTGATGGATTGATCTATGTGGAGATCACATCTGAGGTTATCATCGATAGTAACACTGAGAAGTTTGGTATGGGGGGGGTGAGAGTGATTATGGTTTTGTTCTTAGAGACAATGTGAAAGTTTGTGGGGGGTAAGGGTTTCTGGTGGGGTAGAAAAGAATAAGTTTAGTTTTATTGGGATTTAATAAAAGTTGGGAGTTTGTTAGCCATGTTTCTACAGATAGGAATGTGTCCTGGGTGATAGGTCATTAAGGGGAGAAGAAGAGCAGATCAGAGTGGAGTTGTCAGCATACTGTATAATGTTGGCTTGGGGGGGTGGCAGAGTGGAGGTGATTAGTGAATAGGGAGAAAAGAAGAGGTTCAAGGATGGAGCCTTGGGGTACCCCTAAGGTGACCAGTAGGAGGAGCGATAAAAGATAAAGGAGAGACTCTTGCCAAAGGACATTTTGTTGTTGATTTGTTAAATAGCTTTGGGACCATGCTACATCTATGTTGCAGAGGGTGTGGGAGGAGAGGACATTTATGAGTTTGGGGTGATTGATCATGTCAAATGCTTTTGACATGTCCAGGAAAATTGCTGATATGATCTGAGAGTTGTTTCTGAGTTGATTAATATTATTTGTGAACGATAGAAAGGCTGTTGATGTGCTATGTGCAGGGCGAAAGCCATGTTGAGTGTGTGACAGGAGGTTGTGTGAGAATAGGTAAAGCATGGGTTGTGAGTGGTTGACTCTTTCCAGGATTTTAGACAGAGGGGAGAGGATGGCAATGGGGTGATAATTAGTTAGTTCACAGAAGCTACCTCCTTTTTGCAGGGGTATGATATGTGATATTGTCCAGACAGTGGGAACATATGACTCAGTGATGGATCTATTGATAAGTATGGTTATTGGGTAGCAGATCATTTCTGATGCTAATTTTAGATAATCTGCAGGGTGTTTATTGGCAGCTAAGGTAGTTGGTTTTAGTTTTCATAGTAGCTTTTTGATGTGGTAGGTAGGAACTGGTTTTATTTTGAAGAGATTGTTATTTTGTGGGGAGGTATTGGTGTTTGCTACGGGCAGTTTAGAAGTTATTTGGGTTGTTTTCCAGGGACTGAATGGCTGGCAATGCTTTCACAGCTGTCAGACATATTAGGTATAGGTGTGGTATTTTTACCTGGTTGTAACAGGTTGTTTACAGCTGCCAAGAATGTCTGTGGGTTATTCTGGTGCTTAATTTGGATGTTATGGTAGTAGTTAGTTTTATCGGCTTTAATTAGTTTCTTAGCTTGATTTCAAAATTTCCAGGAAGAGTTGTTTATTGCTGCTGGTTTTGTTCTTATGGAACTGCAACCAGGCCTTGTCCCTGTCTTTGAGTACTGCTCTAGTACCTTTGGTTAACTGAGGTGTGTTGTTGGATTTTACATGGATATTTCTAATTGGACGTGGGTATTAAGAATTTTGTGGAAGGTGCTATTGAAGGACAGTACTGCCTCATCTAATGGCAATTGTTTGAGATGTTCCCAGTTACAGTTTTCCAGATCAGAGATTAACTTGTCTGGGTTAAATTGTTTTTTGCTTCTGACTGTGGAAAGTGGTTGGATGAGATACTTGGTTTCAATTTCTTAAGAGAAATGTTGGACAGTGGTCGCTTAGATTATCAGCGAGCCTACCTGGGTGGGTTAATAGGTGGAGAGTGTTAACTAGTATCCAGATTTGTAGTATGGATTCACATTTAGTGGTTTTAGTGGTCCTGGTAGGGACTGAGATAATTTAGGTATAGCCGTAAAGGTTGATGTTCATAGTGGGGTGGAGTCATATTCATATTCATATTCATATCGACAGCCAGCTTGTACTTCACAGGCATTCACCAGCAGTTTAACTCAATCAGGCAATAAGCATCTTTCTTACTGGATTATCAATATATTCCCCATATGCAACTTAGAGAAAAACAAATTACCTCTTTTTCATTCATTCTTCGATGCTAAAGTGAAAAAAATGAATGCTCTCACTGGTAGTGTGGAGGTAGAAGCTAATAGAAGGATTGATCTGTGGTGGGTCCGGGGGAGTTGCAAGGGCTTATGGTTTAATGTGGAATATGAATGAATAGAGAACAGTTAAGAGAAGGAAATTGTGGAAAAGGTGAGTCAGGGGATATATATAAGAATCAATTCCAAAACCACAGCCAAGAAAAAAATGGAGAAAAACCAGTGTGGAAACCAAAATTCAACCAAATAATCAAAAAGCAACAAATCCAGCTGTAGGCAGACTCCAACTCCAGAATAGAAACCACACACCAGTGATGTTAAAACCCCCAAAAATGCCTTTATTTAAGCTTACAAATTCACTATTAGCTTTTTGTCTGCAAAGCAGACTTCATCAAGATTAAATGACACAATGCTAAAACCATGTTTTTAGTAAAACAAGTAATTGATTCCATATTAACTAATCATTGTAAAGACTTAAAGGTACCCCTTCCAAATATATGAATATAAGACATATAAAACCTAAACTCATTATGTAAACTAAAATTATTGAATAAATATTGTTTGAACAAGCACATTTATAAAATGCATAACAAATATATAATATAAAATATTGTTTAATAAGCATATTCATAAAATACATGGCAAATGGAATATAGAAAAGTGTTATAATAAATATATAAAAATGCATCGATGTGTTAAAGAATAACTAAAAAATGCAACAACATAATACAGAAACAATTTAAATCATATTAACTGGGTATTATTTTCACTGTAATTTGTTAGCCCTTCTGTTTTAATACCCATATTAAAGAAGCGCTGTCATTGCTGCCTGGAAAGTGAGTCATATCTAGTTTTATTTGCCATATTAATTCCTGGAATTCCAGATGGTCTTTCCAGGAATCTCCCCTTGGGTTAGGGGTTACTTTCTCTAAGATGATAAACAAAAAATATTTGAACCCAGGACATGGTGCTAAAAATAAATAGGGTGTTCGTCTGATTGTGTTTCAAAATGTCGTAGCTGTTCTCCTAGATTTGTTTTTTTTTTCAACTGCCTCTCCATCTTGCCAACATAAAAGGCAGAACAAGACAGGAAGATGGCCAGTTATACCAGTCCTTTGGTCATACAATTACCATCTTGTGCGTACACAATGGATTTGGTCTGGTTGTTTAATTGTATTCACTGGCTGTCAAAAATATATATAACAAGGAGATAGCAAATGTGCTTCTGGACTACAGATAATAATTATATGTACTGAGGACATTTTTGGAAAACAGATGTAGCAATGAAGGCTTGAAGAAGGCAAAGTGACTGCTACAGAAGATGGAGCTGGATAGATGACAATAACAGAAGATGGTGCGGTGAAAGACTATTTGCAGAAAAAGGTTGCCACTGGTATATATGATAAAGGAAGATGTATTGGGGAGTTTGGCAGAAACTGCATTGGGGTGTGTTGACATTAGGGAGTTTACTGGATTTGGCAGTGAGGATTGTAACAATAGTATTATTAATAGGTGATAAAGGCAGAAAACTCCAGGAAACTGTTCGTCAATTTCTTTAATCACAAAAATGCCTTTTGGAAACCAGTATTAATAATGAAAAACAATACGCCAACCACAAAACCACAAATTGATACTGTGGCGGTGCAGTATAAATTAAATCAAAACTGGACCTCTTCTCCATGATGCACATACAGTAGTTTATTTAAAAAATGGTAAAATCACACACAAAAAAAATAAATGCTTAACTTGATCACCATGTTTTCCATCTGTCTCAACTGGACTTTTTCAAATAACAGTTATGCCAATCCTCCCACCTTATAAACTTGAATTAGATTGGGTTAATTGGTAAAAATTAACTTAATTTTTTTCGTTTCTGGTCACCAATTTAGGCTTTATAAGATGGGAGGGTTGGCATAACTGTTATCTGAAGAAGTACAGTTGAAACGGATGAAAAACACAGTGATCAAGTTAAGCGTTTAATTTTTTTCTATTTTTGTGTGATTTTTACAATTTTTTTAATAAACTACTATCTGTACATCATGAAGAAGAGGGCTGCTGTTGATTTCATTTATACTGCACCTCCACAGTATCAGTTTGTGTTATTGTGGTAGGCAATTTCTTTAATCGATTATTTAGGAGAGTGATAGACTAGAGGTCAAAGGAGGTTTTGTTAAACTAATGCAGCAGGAACACGTGTTATAACTGCAGTCAGTTGGAATCAAGGAGTTGATGGATAGTAAAAATTATTTTGATATGGCAGGGTTTCATGTATGGTGTATATACAAATCTATAGATAGAATACAGAATCTTAGCAGAAAAGTGCGAGTGATTATTATTTGATGGTTGCATGGATGCTTCCTTTCATCTGACTTATTTTATTATTTATATAACTATATAGAAACCTGAAAAGGGTGAATAACAGAACTGCAGTAAGCAACGTATGAGAAAGGAAACATGTTATGGGTGGGGAAGATGAAGGAGTAGATTTCCTACCATCACATATACAGAGGAATGGAGTACCTTGAGTGTAAATGGATTGGTAAAGAAATGGATAGGCAGACTTAAGTGCTTTGAGTGCGAATAATGTGGAAAAGGTGAGGAATGTTGATTGTCAGATACAGAATAGATTGTATATATATATATATATATATATATATATATATATATATATATATATATATAAATGTGGAAGACATTGTGAAGAAGTTAAAAAAAGAAGAAGAGATGACATGGGAAGGAAGGAAGACCTAAGCAGATGGGCTGATATAAGATATATGGGCAATTAGGGAGGCTTTTTAAGACTTAGCTGAGAAGAGATGGATGGACTTTGTGAGAGACATTAAACAAAGAGTGGAGAAAACAATGCAATGACTGTAGGGAACAGGGATGGATATGTGGGCATGGAATATGTTTAAGCACTTACAAAGAGTGGACAAGTTTGAGAGCAGCAGGTGTGTTTAGTGCACACATGATATAAAATGCCTGACTTGTTAAAAAGAGTAGACATTGTGCAGCAAGAGCAATGTCTGACAGGTAGTTTGTATCTCTGATGTCACTGTATGTGGAACACAAGAGGATTACCAAAGGCAGTACTTAGGAATCATGAAGATAAGAGCAGAAGGATTTTAGTTAGATGCTGGAAGATGAATCTGTTTGGAGTGGGGTGGTACGAGAAGTCCTGGGACTGAAAGCAGAAAAGAAGCTGAATGTAACTCTTTTTATGTATCAGACTTAGAACAACAAGTGAGTAGAAGTAATGGGGAGGGCAGTGTGGTGGTGATCAGAACAGTGAATGCAAGGCCATGTAAGAAGTTCATGAGAGGACTTAAAGGAAAAGGACTTATGAGAAGAGAGAGGGAAATAGATGGGGCAATTAGAGTGTAGTGAACCAGATAAAAGGAATGTGTACAAAGACATGGAAGTAAAGCAATGGTAGGGAGATAGAATGTGTGCACATAAAGTGGATATATAGCTATGAGCTTAAAAATAAAGGAAAACTAAATCTGATTGTCAATGGGAAGGGATGTTAGAAGAATGGAGTTGATCAAAGCAGAGAATTAATGTTTATTCACATTAGAGCAAGCATGACAAATATACAGCTGTGAAATTAAATGTTATCACTATTTCTATAAGATTATCCCTAATGTGAAAACTTCATGTGCTATTATATTAAGTAGATAGTAAATCAATAAATTATATAATTAAGATACCACTGGACGAGCAGGAAATGGTGTTAATATAAAGCCCTTAGATAATAGCTTTTAAAGATAACAAGTTGCCCACTGAAGATTATTGAAAGAGGTTTCTACTGCTTATGTGTAGTGATACTGACAGACATGTTATGTTTTCTTTCACACCTGTGCATAAATCATTTCTGTGTATCTGTACTGTCTGCCGTTCTGCTCTATGACTGATTTATTTTGATAAAATAGTAGATATGTATTCATGGAATCACATATGTATGAACACTGCTGTTATTTGTTTTAATGGGAAAGTGCATGTGTATATATATATATAGATATATATATATATAGATATATATATATATATATATATATATATATATATATATATATAGATATATATAAATGGGTCTACTTTACATGGTCGACATTTCAGAAAGTCAACTTTCATATAGCTGAGATCATATGATCGACTTTCAGAATGCCGACCATGTAAAATAAACATAAAAACACAACAAACACTTACACCCACCACCCCCCCGTAACTTTAATATACCAACTCCGAGATCACACTACAGTGCAGAAGTGGGACATTTTCCCATTCCGCACTGTGCAGAGATAGCGGTTTACCATGGTTGGCTTTTCAAAAGTCGATCATATGGTCTCGGCCATATGAAAGTCGACTTTATGAAAAGTCGACCATGTGAAGGGGACCCATAGATATATATATATATATATATATATATATGGGTTCACTACGTTTTACCGAAAGCCCATTATATCGAAGCCCACAATATCAAGCCCATTATACCTACTGCCCATAGTACTGAATTTACATATTACCGACGTCCACATTACCATAAATTTTACAATTCCACTGAAAGTGCTAAAGTCAGCAGAGTAAAACGAGTTATACTAACGCTGTGTATTCAAAACTTTACTAGCAATCATATTGTGTTAAAGCAATACATAGATCTGTAATTACAATAATGTGATACTGCACTTATTAATCATGGAAATATCCTGTTAGCATATCCACAACTATAAAAGTGCGTGTCTCACAATGCATACTGTTCAACAGCTGATGTAGCAGGGATGGCCAACCCAAGCTATGATGCGCTCAAAACGTTTGGTGTTCTCTATCCACACCACCAATCCCAGCGGTGTAAAGAAGTGCTTGTAATAGATGGTTATATTTACCATCTCGAACATAAAAGTGGTAGCACCCATTACTGGTGCTGTAAATTGAAGAGAAGCAATAGCTGCAGGGGCAGAACCGTGACTGAGTCATTATCTGAGGGCGAGTTCTTAAAGAAAAGCATGCCGCACAACCATACCAGTGATCCACTAGAAGTAGAACGCTACAGCGTTCGCTGATCACTTTGTGAGAAGGCTGCTTTATCCAGGGATACTCCATCTTTGCTTGTGGATGATGTGTTAGCATCCACGTCGATAGCATGTGTACCAAGCCTTCCAAATATAAAGGCAATGCTGCAGCAAATACGGAGGGTGAGATGTAAGACAGCAGATGTGGTTCGCATCCTAAATTTGAGTTTGAAAACGCTAGATGTTAGTCAATATCCTCTACAAAGAGGTGAATTTGTTGTTAAACATGCTAGCGATACAGCTTCAGGTACCCTTGTGGTAGTCTTTAGCACAATTACCAATTGGCAAGATCTTAGTCTAGCCATCATATGGCTCATGGATCGCACATATTTCTGTAAGGGCGATGTTTGTCGCCAGTTGTGTAGTATTCATGGTATAGTTAACTGCTGCGGCTATAGTAAGTCTTTGCCTCTCATATATGCGCTCATGTCTAGGAAGTCACTCCATGCATATAATATATTCTGGCATTCTGTGCTAAACCTGTTCGCCTGCCAGGAGTTAAATCTGTCACAACAATACATCTTATGTGACTATGAGGTAGCAGCTATCAAAAGTATCAGGTTAAACTTTACAGATGTGACGGTAAAGGGTTTTCTCTTTCACTTTGGTCAGAATGTCTGGCGCAAAGTACAACAGTTAGGGTTAGGGTCACTCTACAACCGCAGCCATGACTTCCAGTTATCAGTAAAATCATTGGTTGGCCTAACATTCCTTGATGAGTGTGACGTGAAACGATGTTGAATGAGTTACAGGAGTCATTTCCTGAGGAGGGTAAGGAATTACTCAGATACTTTATGGACTGATATGTACTCGGTCGCGTAAGGAAATTTAATAGTAGAGCAACAACTATCAGTAAGTTTCCACCCCTATTCCATGTTAACTTCTGGAACGTGTGACAGCTCAATAGGCTTTTCTTTCCGTGCACCCAGAACTCGGTGGAGGCATGTCACTGCTGTTTAAAATGTCTACTCAGAGATAGGGCAACGAATCTGCATAGTTTAATGATGTGCCTTAGTAGAGAACAAAATAGAGTAGATGACCTTCATGAGCATTTATCAGCTGGATGTGTACCGTTGCCTAAATGTAGGCATGTGCAGGATAGACAGGAAAGGTTTCAGAGACACTTGGACCACAAAGATGAGTTTACAAATGTGGAGTTTGTGAGATCCATTGCAAGACTACTGAAAATGTAAGATGTTATGTCGATGTTTTAGGTTATTCTGCTGTTGTTCCATTTCTGTTTGTTGTCAGTAACTGTATCAGACTGTGTAGGTACTTTGCAAAGTCACGTTGGACTACATGGTAATGTCTTAGTGTAGGAAAGAAGTATAGGTTTGTGAGAGGATTATTTACGGTGGTGTGGGTGATGCAGGTAATCTGTTGTCACGTATTGTTAGTTGTTAAGTTGCTGTTGTGCATATATGTAGGTGGTTTGGTGTTGGCTTATCACATGTACTGCTCGTCTATGCTGTTGTGACATTGTTTTCGAGATTTTGGGCATTCATGAATGTGGGCGTCAGTAATATGTAAATACAGTACTATGGGCAGTAGGTATAATGGACACGATACTGTGGGCTTCGATATAATGGGCTTTCGGTAAAAATGTAGTAAACCTATATATATATATATATATATATATATATATATATATATATATATATATATATAGTTTTTGATATATATATATATATATATATATATATATATATATATATATATATATATATATATATATATATATATATATATATATATATATATATATATATATATATATATATACACACATATACATATATGTATATATAATATGTATATATATATATATATATATATATATATATATATATAAAATGTATAGGGTGTACTTCGACCCATCAAAATGTCAGTTTGTCGAAACTGAAATAAGCAATCCCAGCTCAATAAAAGTGCCGAAAATGCACTTTCGTGAAATTCTGTTCACCGAGTAGTTTTGATAGATCACAATTCAGTGAGGTTAAGGGAATATTCCCATTTCCCTACAGTAGTGTGATCTGGGAGTTACTATATATAAGTAGTGGGTGTGTGGAGGGTGAAATGCTTTTGTTTATTTATTTATTTTTTTTTATGTGCTTTTTTTCAGTGTATTGATTTTTGCAAAACTTTCACTGAACTGGGATTGCTTATTTCAATTCTGACAATTTGAAATTCTGATGGGTCGAAGTAGACCCATGTATAGATATGTATGCATATTATATATATATATATATATAGATAGATAGATAGATAGATATATGAATAGATATATGGATATAGCCTCTTAAAAATCTTTAATTCACGTGTCTATATTATTCACTGACTCATTCATTCTTCCAGGTTCCAAAGAAAATAATTCAGTTTTAGTTACTTATTTTTTTAGCAAGTTAATTGTCATCGGGAATGAGTAGTGGTTTAAAATGGCAACTTATGAGTTTTGTTCATGAGAAATAGTCTCAGATTTCAAATAATAATTAATTCATTCACAGTTCAAGAAATAACTTCTGCTTCCAACACATCATATGCATATAACAGACATACATACAACAAATGTTTATACATAAAATATGCATACTCACATGCATTAACTTAAAACTGTCTGAAATCATTCCTTCAGTTTTTAGTTTATGTCTAACATTGCACTATGTATACGTGCAGTAATGGAATACGATAGGAATTTGTGAAAAAGATTAATAGTGGTTACTGTAGAAAACTGAGGAATAAAGTGATATGTAAACGCTGCCAGAAGAAAGCATGCATAAATCAATTTCTTTAGTGATTTAGCACAGAGAAAAGAAATGGAAGTATATCTCAGAATTTCCATGCACACACTGCCTGGTATGTATAAAGTTCTGAAGCAAACACGGTGCTTT
This sequence comes from Protopterus annectens, assembly GCF_019279795.1. Lineage (NCBI taxonomy): Eukaryota > Metazoa > Chordata > Ceratodontiformes > Protopteridae > Protopterus > Protopterus annectens. The sequence goes on from NC_056737.1 coordinate 1,471,297,926, forward strand.
TAGGACATGAACTTCTAGGTGATTTTGCTAAGATGTTCTAAAATGATTTTAATCCACCGGTGCTGATAGCAGCTTGTTTCATGAAAACCAGCTGCTATTTCTTTAGTTAATACCATTTCCCATCATTATCATGACAGCCTTTACACCTTTCTGAGCAACAAGCTAAATGTGACATGAAAGGGAAATGGTTCAGAAGCTTAAATAGCATTCTCGCTCGGTCTTCTTTGATCTGCTTTTCCTTGATGCTATACACCTACAAAGTAAATATCCATTTTAGCAGCTTAGTTCCTTTTTGAGGGAGTATATGTAATTCATAGACATATTTTCTAACTTCTAGAAGACTCCTTCATTCTGAGGATACTCAGTAATAATTTATGCATTAGGTCTGCTTAATATACCGAAGGTGATGTTTATTATAAATTCTGTTTTATTGTTTTATCTGTCACTGTCACTGAGGAACATGAGGTTCTTTTATCTTTTAATATGCCTTATATATTGTTATAAAGCTCAGGAGGGAATACAATTAGAAATGCAGGTTTGTCAGTAATAGCTCAGAGGATTAAATCTATAAGCTGCCATCAAGTTTTATCCTACTGTCCTGGATTTACTTTCTTCTATATTTATATGGATACAGCGAGGCTTTGATCAAAACCTGTAAACAAGCAAGTATACCCAGTTTATTCCTGGAAGAAACATTAATTCTTAAAGGGTTTATTAGATTAACTAAAAAATAAATAAAATAAACTATGGAAATATACTTTTTAATATTCAAAGTCTTGGGAAGAATTCATATATATAAAACTATACCTTATGGAAAGCATTAAAATAGGGCAAGCTTCACAAAATTTCCATTATTAATGAACATGTTCACGTTGCTGATATGACTTGAAACACATTAAACCCCACAGTTAGAGAAGTACTTACATAACGTACAGTAATTATTTTGTAACTTTTATGACTGGTAAGCTCAGAAGACAGAAATAATGTACACGGCCATTGCACTGCTTGGTGTTGCATTCTTACTATAGTTGGTTTTAGACTGCATCTTAGCTTTCATGCCTTCAGTGTGGAGGGTTCCCATCTCCCTTGTGTACACATATTCTGTCTTTGTGTGTGTGTGTGTGTGTGTGTGTGTGTGTGTGTGTGTGTGTGTGTGTGTGTGTGTGTGTGTGTGTGTGTGTGTGGGTGTGTGTGTGTGTGTCTGTGTCTTTGAGAGAGAGAGAGAACATGTATGTGTGTGTGTGTGTGTGTGTGTGTCAATCTACACTTTTTCTGCAATTGAAAGGTAGCCCCTCTAGGATGGTTTTGTGAGAATTACCATTTGAGTGATATAGAGAGGTAGTGCGTAGACTAAGATCACATGACAGCTGTTGTAGGAAGTGGAGAATTCTGCTTTACCTATGGATATTACCAGTGTGAAGGTGGCATAATTCTGCTTTATCTAACGTTATTACAAGGGCCAGACACTGATATAGCCATACTTGACTGAGAGGTTTAAGCATGTATTCTGATACTGTGCTGAAAGTGCATAAACCACAGCTGAGTTTCATATATGTGAAAGTGAGAGTCAATAAAAAACATTGAATGTCAAAAAGTGTGAGACTTAAAGGTAAGTAAGTGTGTGACAGTAACAGTGAATGTCAAAGTTGAATCTTATGCCAGATAAAGCCCTGACGATGCTGCAGGTGGCCTAAATTCAATTAATGGTGTGTGAGCAAATAGGAGCTGAACTGTGGGGATTGAGAGTGAGTGCTATTGTCAGTTCATCCATTCTGGGAGCATAGAAAAGCAACTCTGGCTTACCACAGAAATGACACCTAGTGGGAGAGCTAAGTGTACACTTAATGGAATCCGAGACTCCTCAGCCTACACTGACCCAATGCACTTGCACTGTTAGCCGAGGGAAAATTGTCATTCAGAGGCATGCATTCCCACAGAGGAGAGAAATAGTTATGCTTGGAAAAACTATTGAAGGGGAAGAGTGGTTATTCTAAGGAAGTGAGATTAGGCTATATCACAAGACCAGCAAGCGGACCCATACTATGCCATCTGATTTTCTCCAGGGAAAGGAGTGCCAACTAGCTGACCAACTCCCTATCATTTGACTTTCTGCAGGAAAAGGACTGATTGAGACTTCCAGCCTGGAATACATGGGTTGAAGGGCTCTTCCATATCCTAGCTCCAGTTTCTCGCAGGACATTGGCCAACTGGATACAAGGAAAATAACCATCAGGCATGTTCCTACTAGGAGCAAAAAAAAAAATTAAGTGTTATGGCTGTATTCCCTTGCACCCAGTAGTGCTAAGGCTCTTATTTGATATGGTACTGCTATCTTTCATATAGATAATCATATCCCATATTCTAATATGACATCAGTGTTCATTCTGAGATGGCAGCTTTGAACTAGCAATATACTAGATCATCATCAGTGTATGTACAGTATGTATACCCACATACACACAAACACACCTTAATATGTGTGTGTGTGTGTGTGTGTGTGTGTGTGTGTGTGTGTGTGCGTGCGCGCGCATGCTCGCGTGTGTGTTCGCGTGTATGTGTGTGCGTGTGTGTGTGTGTGTGTCTGTGTGTCTGTGTGTGTGTGTGTGTGTGTGTCTGTGTGTGTGTGTGTGTGTGTCTGTGTGTGTGTGTCTGTGTGTGTGTGTGTCTGTGTGTGTGTCTGTGAGTGGGTGTGTCTGTGTGTGTGTGTGTGTGTGTGTGTGTGTGTGTGTGTGTGTGTGTGTGTGTGTGTGTGTGTGTGTGTGTGTGTGTGTGTGTGTGTGTGTGTGTGTGTGTGTGTGTGTGTGTGTGTGTGTGTGTGTGTGTGTGTGTGTGTGTGTGTGTGTGTGTGTGTGTGTGTGTGTGTGTGTGTGGATTACTTCATGTCCAGGAATGTTAATACATTAATAATCAACTCCAAATGGTTGAAGTACACAGACATTGATCAGCAAAGGATCAAAACTAACACAAAAAAAGTGTTTTTAAAGAGGGACAAGCCTACCCTGCACCCCCTCACCCCTCACCCCATGCTAATTCTAAATACCAGCATTGAAATTGCTTTACAATCAGGACAGGGAAAATTCCCTGATTCATAGGTTCATGGGTTCATAGGTAGGTACTAGGCTATCAGCCCTGGGGCCTATACAAGCCCAGCCATAAAGGTACCCTGGCTTTTGCCACCCAAGAAAATTATTTTCCTGTGCCACTGTCGAGCAGAGCCACAGAGGTGATCCCCAGAGTGAATTTCCTATTTCCCATCCAATCATCAAGATTTTTCCTGAAGAGTGTTAATGAGGAGCTTTGTTTGATATAGATAGGTAGTTTATTCCAGAGTGTGGGAAGTTTCTGGGACAGGAATCTATCCCTCCGGCATGTTCTGTTTATTGTGGTGACAAGGTTTAGGTCCCTAGAGCATGTAGCTCGGAGGGATTGGGATTTCTTTAAGTGGAGCATGTCCAACAGCTCTCGGTTTGACATAGCTTTGTATGTTAGGCAGAGATCACCTCTGAGTAGGCGATATGCGACGGAATAAAGCTGGTGTTTTTTGAGACGGTCTGCGTAGGGCATCTGTTTGAGGCCAGTAATCCTCTTTGTGAGGTATTTCTGTGGCCTTTCCAGTTGTTGTAGATGTCTTGTGAGGTGCATATCAAAAGGGACATTGTACTCTATAATGGGTCTAATGAGTGATGAGTAGAGGGGAACAATGACCTCTTTTTTTCTGGATGAGAAACCTTTTGTGATGAGGTGTGCCACATAGAAGGATATCCTGACTACTGTGGCGATGTGATTATCAAAGGAGAGACTAGTGTCCACCTGTGTCCCAAGGTCTCTTATCACGCTGTCGGTGTTAAGTATACTACCGCCTATGTTGTAGTTCATGTGTACAGAGTTTTTACCAAAGGGGATGACAATGCACTTTTTGGCATTGAGCTTGAGGCCATGGCTTTGACACCAGGCATCTGTCTCAGTGAGGCCCTTTTGTAGGATGTCCACATCGTTAGGAATTTCGATCATGGCTCCTAGTTTGCAGTCATCTGCGAACTTCGTTAGCCAAAGACCTTCTGTGTTAGCCTGTACTTCAGAGAAGTAGATACCAAACAGGAGAGGACCCAGGACTGAACCCTGTGGTACTCCACTTGTCACTGGTCTGAAGCTGATTTGGAGTCTGCTACTTTCACAGTGTCAGTTCTGTCAGTGAGCCAGTTGGCAACCCATCTTGTGACATAGGGATTTATACCCAGTCTAGTGAGTTTATCTATAATTCCAGAGTGGGGGATGGTGTTGATAGCCTTGGCAAGATCTAGATAGGCTGTGTGAACCACCTCACCCTTGTCTACGGATTTGGTGACTGCTTCGAAGAAGTCTATCAGGTTTAGGAGACATGATCTGTCTTTTACAAACTCGAACTGGGTGGGATCCAGAGTTTGGAGATTACCAATGTCTTTGTTTATATGTTCCATGATGATAGGTTCCATAGCCTTGCAGACCAGGCTCGTCAGGCTAATGGGGCGGTAGTTCCCGGGGTCTGTGGTGTCTCCCCTCTTATGGAGTGTGATAAACGTTGCTGTGCACCATTCAGCAGGCACAAAGCCTGAGGTGAGGCTATGATTGAACATGGTACTTAAGTGGGGTGCCAGTTCGTTCTGTAGTTAGTGTAGAACGCAGCCTGGGATGTTGTCTGGTCCCATGGATGCTGTGTTCTTGGCTTTGGAGAGTGTGTTTTTTATCTGTGCAGCCGTGATTACAGGAACTTTGCATTCTTCCGGTATAGAGATGGGCTCTTTAGGGGGTGAGAGGGGGGTAAAGTTAGCACTGAACCTATCTGCCAGGATGTTGGTAATATCAGTTGGGTCTGTATATTTAGTGCCATTTTGCTGTAACTCAGAGCAGATCTGAGTGTTGCCATTGAGATTCTTGACATAGCTATAGAATGCTTTGTGGTTGTCTTTAGAATCAGTGGTGATTTTGTTTTCATAACTAGCTTTGGAGGATTTTATCAGGGATTGCAGCTTCTTACTGAGGCTGACCATGGAGCTCCTCCACTCGTGGGATTTTACTCTCTTTTGCAAGAGTTTCTTCCTTCTGTTGTACAGTTTGTTTATGTAAGGGGACCACCAGATTGGCTTCCTTTTTTTGGAGGATAGCGTCTTGGTTCTGTTTGGGATAGCATGATCCATGCACTCATGTAAGTGCTTATAAAGTGCAATTGTGTAGGATTCAGTAGTCGTAACTGTATTGTCCATCTGCATGGGTGTCATGAAGTTCACCACTTCTGTCTTAAGAAGTATGAAGTTGGCTTTGGAGAAATGTTTTACCATGGTTTCCTTAATGGGGGGTGGAGGCAGGATGTGGATATCTAGGGTAATTAGCTTATGGTCAGATCGGACCAATGATGCGTTGACTTCAGGTGTGGAACACCGGTCACTCATATTGGTAATGACTAGATCTAGGATATTGTTGCCCCTGGTGGGGGTGTGGATAAGTTGATCCAAGGCATTGGAGTTTATGAATTCCAGAAAGCATTGAGTGAAGGAGTTGGTACATGAGTAGTTTTCCCAGTTAATGGTGGGGTAGTTGAAATCGCCCATTATTAGGGTGTTTGGTTGAACCGTAATATTTTCCAGTACATCAAGAAAAGAGGAGTGGGAATCCTGGGGTATGGTGGGTGATCTGTAGCAAGCTACAATTTGGATTGCAGTTTTGCCCAGAGTTAGTTGCACTTGGATAACCTTGGCTGCATTATGCTGAGCAACTACCCTGGAGGTGTGGATATCCTTAATGAATATGGACACACCTCCGCCTTTGGTGTTCCGGTCCAGGTTACATGGCCGAAAAGTGTGGTATGAGTTATAGCCTGGTAGTGCAGGGGTGCTCTCTGGAGCCTTGAACCAGGTCTCAGTCACTGCACAGATATCGATGTTCTCCATTTTAAGGAGTGCCTCGAGTGAGTGCATTTTGAGATTTAGACTTCTAGCATTGAGTAGCATCACCCTCAGCTTTTGCTTGCCTGTTCCTGTTACGGTGGTGAATTTGTCATTTGAACCTTTCCTAAAAAAGGCACTATAGGGGCGGCAAGAACCTTAGCCAGCATCCGGAATCCCAGGGGTGACAGGTGCAGGCCATCTCTGGCAAAGCATCGTGGTCTGTCAACCATGTCATCCCAGGCAGACATATACTGGATCCCTTGAGAATGTCACCAGAAGCTTAGCCAATTGTTGAAGTCAATCATTTTGTCCTTGTACTGTGGCATCATTCTGGGTGATGGCAGAATGCTACTCAGGGCTAGGGTCATACCTGCCTGGGCTACAAGATCGGAGAGCTCTTCCATGTCTCTTTTCATGTAGTCCAGGGAGGTACGTCTCAGGTTGTTCACACCAACATGGACAATGACAGAGTCATATTTGTACTTGTTGATCCCCATAATACTATTATCTCAATGTATGGAAACTGTATGGTTTAATGATAATTTTTTTTTCGATCAGCTGTACTAGCTTTTTCCACTATCGACAAAAACACATTGACAAGGCATTGTGTTCCTCTTTCTCCCTCTCTGTTTATAGGTATATGCATGCATGTGTGTGCGTGTGTGTGTGTGTGTGTGTGTGTGTGTGTGTGTGCGTGTGTGTGTGTGTGATTGTGTGTTTGGAGTCCAACTGGAAAAGGACCTTGTTCATGAGTCAAAAAAAGCAGTTCTCTGGGTGGTATCATATTATCCACACATGGTAGTTGGTACAACTATCTTTTCACCAGGAAAAGCAAAAGCTTATTTATTCATTCATTACCACATGAAGAAGTATTTGTAGGACTTTGCTAGGTTACAGGGGCACTATCTGACATGCACAATGTATTTTTCTATCAGTCATTTAACATCCAATGTGTATTCATAAGTTACAATGAAGATAGACTAAGAAATGCTTTAATACATTTTTTTCACTGTATCCATTCACAGCAGTATTTCCTCTACACATTTGAAACAGATTATATTACAATCTTTACATACAGGTATGCCTTGATCAGAATAATCTTGTATGACTCCTTAAATGTATCTGCTCTTACATGTAAAATGTTGATAAATGAAGAAAAAAAAGAGAACTCAGAAAAAAAATGAAACATTGCCGCTAGCTGCAGTATTAAGGTAAATAATCTGCAGAAAACAAAACAACTGTTGAAGCAGTCATTGCAACACCTTCTGTCAAATTAACATCTCACTTGGGGGGAAAAAAGTCGCTGCTAGCAACTTTCTAATTAGTGCAGAAAGAAAATTTACCTGCAGCTTGACTGTTGTCAGAGATGTGAATTACATGACTGATTTAAAGAGACTGACTGTTGAACAAACAGCTGAATAATTCTAAATTAGTTCTAGCAAGAAGATGACAAGCTGTGCAGAAAACAGATGCAGCAGGTCCGGAGGTTTACTGATTGCATCAGATGCATGACATATTCTAGAAATAATCTAGTTGTGTTTTTTTGTATTTCATTAACTGATTATCATTATTATTGTTAAGGATTTCTTATACTGCTGTTATATGATCATTAAAGTTTAGGAGCTGCATCTCCTAATATTTACAAAACACAGTTACTGTCCTGAATTCGGACTAGAAGAGGGAATGGGATGTGGCTATCTAGATGAAATATAGTAAAAGAATAGCCAATAAGAAGGTTCTGTAACTACATGACACATTGATAGTTGTTCATTTAAGCTCTTGCAAGAATGAGCCAAGAAATAATATTGGAAATGTATTTTGTATTACGAGCTAATAAAATACATGGATTCATGAATGCCTACACTAAGTGTACAGTAAGTGCACATGATCTATGAGACATTGATAGTCGTGCATTTAAGCTCTTGCAAGAATGAGCCAAGAAATAATATTGCGAATGTACTTTGTATAACGTGCTAAGAAAATACATGGATTCATGAATGCCTACAGTAAGTGTACATGATCGATATACAAGAACATCCATACCACATTTGTTATGCTGTCTATTCACTCTGAAAGATTACAATAAGTCTACACATTCTAGAAACCTTCATAAATCCCCCTTGATATTTATGGTTCCAGACATTTAGTAGAAAAACTGAAATTAGGAGGAAGAAAGTAGCAGTTACACTTGTGTCGTCTATGCAATCAGAATGGTGTACATTTAGTGTACACTTAGTGTAGGCATTCATGACTCTGGCCTATATATGCATAATTAAATTTACATTCATAAATTGTGTTGAAGCAAAATATGTATACACATAACTCTGTCAGTATCCATTATCTGACTATCTACCTATCGGTCTGTCTATCAGTTGGACTGCATTTCTTCAGAATGCAGTCCATTAAAGTGTTTTAAATGAAAATGTAAGTATAGATTAATAGATTAGTACTAGGCTAGTTGCCCTTGCGAGCCATTTTAAGCCTAGCTAGGGGTGGCCTAATGGTTAAGGTATTTGCCTTAAAAACACAAGGTGCAGGGTTTGAGTCTCATGAAAAGGTAAATTAATAATACATTCTGTTGGTATGGTGTAGTGAAAATGAAGGGGGGCATAGTGTTTGTTCCTTTCCCTCATACTGCAATTTGGTAATTCTTTTTGGTAGATTACAGTGTAAGTTAAAGGAATAAACCCTCTGTTACCCTTTAACTGCTGTTAAGTCTTTCAGTGTTAAATCTGTAAGTGGATCACAGCATAACTGAGGGATAATGGAAGATTTGTTTATTCCACTTATACAGCAATTTGGTATTTTTATTTTTTATTTTTTGGCAGATCACAGTACAAGTTAAAGGAAAAACCCTCTGTTACCTGTACCTGTAGTGTGCCTGTCAGTGTTGCATTTCTTTGAGTATTGCAATGTAAATAAAGGAACAGGGAGGGTTGCTTCACTTACAGTATGTATGACTGAATGGTGGAGACAGATTTTCTGAGATCTGATTTTTTTTCTTCACTATTGTGTAATCTCACAGTTTGTTTTATAGTTGCAAAGGTAGAGGGTGTGTTTTTGGAGCAGTGCATTCAAAGTTTTCCATTGATATGCAGATATTCCAAATCCAGTTAGTATTATGAAACTTCATGTCTCGACATTACCCTCTCTCATACTGAATCTTCTTTTTTTCAAAGAAGGCCATACCCTTCAACTCATCTAGATTAATTTTAAAAGAAGAAAATGAAACACACTGCTTAACATGCAGGGGGAGTTTTTTCCAGTGGTTTGGGAAGTGCTGGATAATAAATCTGTCCCTCTACCATGTTTTATTTATTTGATGATGAAAATGTAGGTTCCTGGTTATAGTATTGGTGTAAAGATTGAACTTGTGCATAGGGAGTGCAGGACTATCAAGTATTTAATGGGACAGTAAGTGAGACAAAGATCAACACTCACAATTCTATAAAACACCGAATAAAGGTATAGACCTTACATACTCTTTTGATTGCTTAGCAAATTTTTGACTGTGATATTTCCAATTAAGAGCATTCTGGGCTTTATTAAGTGTTTGATATGTTTATTGAGGTGCATCCCAGTGGGGACATTGCACTCAATAACTGGTGTAATCAGTGCTGAGTATGGGGCAGTGATTACCACTTTAGACCTTGATATTATTCTGGCAATTAAATGCGATAGATAAAAGGACTTCCTGACTATCAATCTTACAGGACAGTTAAAAGGGAAAGCTCTATCAACCTAAGTAACCGGGTACCTGACCACATTCTCATTTTGAAATGGTGTGCTGTCTGTATGATATAGGTGTGATGGTAATACAATTTTACCTTTAGTTTTATCTCATTTTAGTCCATTAAGTACTTGCTAGAGGTTGTTCATTCTGGAGGAGTTGGATGTGTCATAGGGTAACTTTTAGCAACATCACCAAATTTGCAGTCATCTGAAAACTTGTTACCCAGAAGTCAGGGCTCTCTTTTTGGAGATCTGAGAAGTAAATACCAAAAACGAAGAGGTCCTAGTATTGAGCCTTTACAGACACCACTGGTCATTTCCATACTTTCTGATGAGGAACTTTATCTATCTTACCATTTATGGGTCAGTTTTTATAATATTTAAATTTTGTATGATGCCAGCATGGGGAATGATGTCAAAGGCCTTGGCCACTTCGAAATACATCACTTGCCCTGCATGTCCACCATTTACAGCCTCCATAGCCCTTTTGAAGAAGTTTACCAGGTTAAATAGACTGGATCTACTTTTCACAAACTAAATTTTGGTGGTCAAGGTAAATAAGATTTTTGATATTGTAGTTTAGAAGGTCAGTAATAATACATTTATGGCTTTGCAGATAAGGCTTGTAAGGCTAATATTTATGCAATTGCCCAGACTGGTTGCAAGGCCAGCATTATAGATGGGCATCACCACTGAAATGTGGCACTCATCATAGATAAAAAACAGTAGCTGAACTTAGCTTAAACAGTTTAAGAAGCTTGTCTGAAGGGCAAGTTTAGCACTACTAATTTAGCAGCCAGATGTATTTTAAGGTTTCATGTAGAATGCAGTTTTGGTTTTGGTTATCACTTTCAATAAATGATATTCAGAAAAAACTGGAAAGGTAAGGAATCAGATATTGTGGTGCTTTGAATACAAGTCTCAGGGGTGAAGTTGGCACAAAACTTGTTTTCAAGGATATTGATAATGTCTATTGTGTTAGCATAGGAGACATCATTGTAAATAAGATCAGAGCAATTTATCCCATTTTTTTAGTTTGGAATTATAATTATATTTAGTTTTAGAGGCTAGCAATAGTTTATGTACTACTTTACCTGGTGCTGTTCAGTATTTATTTTTGGTATTTGAATCAATTAAGTATTTTAAGGGGTTTATAATGTTTGTTCTACAGTTTATTTATGGTGACAGACCACCATTGTAGCATGTTTTTGAATGCTACTCTCATACTTGGTTCTGGTAGGAACATCTAGCTCTTTGTATTTTTCTAAATGAGTTTAGAATTGCTTATTGAATTTTGCTGTCACATTACAGCCAGTCAAGATACAGTCATAGGTAAATTTGAATATGTTGTTACAGAGCAATTTTGGTTGGCATGTTTGTAGTGGCTGAATTCATTAAGGTTTGCTGTATGAGGTGATTGGAGTTTAAAAGAGAATGTCACAGGTTTATGGTCAGATTTACTGGGGAAGCAGAAAACACAGGAGAAGTGCAAGAGGCAGTTATATTTGTACAGATCTGGTTCCCTGTCCTTTAATAGGTTATTTTTACCAACTACTCAAGGTAATTATTGTCCATTAAGTCTAGGGATTTTGGGGGATATCCTACATTGGAGGTATGGGTACCCCAGTTTATTGGTGGGTAATTAAAGTCATCCAACATAAGGAGGTTTATGCTAATAGGAAGATCTGAGAGCCTCGCCAAGTGTCATGTAAATCATGGCATGAGACTCAGTTCAAACGCCCACATGGGAGACTGTTGTAAATGCCAGGAGCAGGGTAAGTAGTGGGGCACAGGGAGATAGAATCATTGTATGTTTGTATATGTGGTTGAAATCAACCTTGTTTTTCATTACCAGTTGAGACATTTAAACTGTTGAATTTATCTAGTCAAGTGTTTAATGACAACGTCATGCATATTTTAATTTTGTTGCCTGTTTTAATCTGGATATTTTTAGAGCTGCTACCCCACTTAAATTATTCACAACAAAGTTTAAATTTAAAACTGGCATTTCTACAATTGGAGGGTCCATGTAGAAGGAGCACTTACATTCACACTCCTAACCCATTGGTTTCTATTTTCAAGGGGTTATGTGAAAACAAATTTAGAGATTGTGTTGACAAGAGTAGAAAGTCATGGCCGACCCCTGATAATTTAATTGATGAAGAGAGGAGTTTGTTGTATGATCTTGTTAAAAAAGAGATCTGCAAATTATGAAACCAGATTTTTTTTGGGGGGGGGTGAGTAATTATGAGCAGCATTGACTATTCTTCTCGAATGTTCAAATTGCTATCTAATGAATCCACTTACAATAGAGTTTCTCTGAATGAGATTAATGGAGCATATTGGAAGGTTGACTACTATTTATTGGATTCAGTGCTCCAAGGTGACTTGTTAAGCCATGAGTGGGGGTACTTAAATGTGGACAAACCAAGGATAACCTCGATTTTCAGCATACCCAAGCTACACAAGAATGCAGGTGACTCGCCACTTAGACCTATAGTGTCAGCCAGATTGTCGAAAAATGAGCCACTGGCCAAGTTCATTGACATTAGATGCAAGGATATTTTAAAACCTGAGATGCATATTCTTAAAAATTCATGGCATTTGCTTGAAATGCTTAATAAGTTACATTTTAATGAGGAAATTCTTTTTATTATACTGGATGTCATGCATCTGTATTTTGCCATTCTCCATGATGTGGTATTGAGTGGTTTCATACATTTTTGGCTGAGCATTCCTGATTCTCTAGTACTAATGTTAGGATTATTACAATGTTATTGGAATACGATCTTAACAAGTTTTTATTTTTTGAGAGGGAATATTTCCAACAAAAATCAGGTGTAGCTATGGACACTTCTTGTGCACCTATTTAAGGAAATATAGTTTTGGTAATGCGGGAGAAAGTGGTGGTTTTTACCCCCCTTTTTATGCAGCATACACAGTTACTACCACTTCCTTGATAACATTCTTATTTTATAGAAGGGTATTTTGGAAGAATGGATTGCTATTTTTAATGAAAGGAATACTTGTACATCTTTTTTAAGGTTTACGTATGAATGCAAAAGGGAGAGCATCAATTACTTGGATATAACTATCAGTAAAAATATTGAAAGGGGTTGCTGCATGTCTACTATTTTTAGGAAGGATACTTTTTTCCAATTTGTATATCCATTTTGAGACTTGCCACCCTAAGCAACAAAATAAATCAGTGGTGAAGGGCAAAATGGTGAGACTGTTGTGGTTGATTTCAGAGGATAACACCTTTTTAGATGAATTTCATCACATTTTGTGCCTCTTCCTGGACAGTAGTCATCCAAAACAACTCTTGCTTGACATTAAAAGGCAAGTGATGAGACATAAGAGAGGCAGATTTGCACCCATTCTTGGAGGTCATTAGGTTTTGTTGGTTAATGAGCCTACCAGTTCTAACACTGACAATGATAAAATTGAAGGGGGTAATTGTTGTGAGTTGGTGCAGCAAGAACGACAGGTATTTGACAACTCGGCAACCCTGTTTATTATTCCATTTAGCTGTAACACTGGTTTATTTGTGGATTCAATTAAATGGTGTTAGAATGTTATTTTTACTGAAGAGGTTAAACATTTGGGTGCATCTCCCATTTTAGTTTATTCTAAGGTAAGAGAATCAAATTCATTCCGGAATCTAGTTCAGCCAAAAATCAGTTTTCCCACAGAAAGATGTTGAAGTATGTTTTTTGTAACATGTGTAGATATATTCACGGGGGCCTATATGTTGTTGTTGAAAACTTTCATAGAACTATTGGGAGTCCAGGAAAGTGGGAACACTAATGTTAAAACTCCACGGCAACCACAAAAATTCTCCAAATTTAATATAAAATGACAATTTCTCCAGACAGTAAGAGCTTTCGTCCCTAATACAGACTTCTTCAGACCAAGTAAATTAAAACACCAACAAGCATAGATACCCCTGCAGATCACGTGACAATTAATCAATTAAGGTAGTGAATTAAGTTAAGTGAATATTATTCACCCTACCAAACATTTATATTATAAACCTATGGTTTACTAAAAGAAATATATCAAGATATTATTTCTCATTTGTTTTCATTTTTAACACACTACTAATACTAATAACATCATTTATCCCAGGCTAAGAGGAAGCATTCAAGAATGTTTGCCACCGCAGGTCCCTCTGTTCTAGGATAATTGACCAGAGTCCTCCCCTAAGATGTTTTTCACCCTGCTCTAAAACAAAGGATAAAAAAACACGATCCCCACTTTTACCTACATGTTTGTAGAGGGCACTGGTAAGTTCATGTTTACTTATATCATACCAGTGCTCATATATCTGTTGTTTCAACTTCCTCTCTGTTTTGCCCACATAAAAAACTGGGCATACTCTACAGAGAGCAAAATAAACCACCCCTTCAGTATGACAATTATGTCCTTTAGGCTTGATGACCTTGTCATTAATCCTAACTTTGTGACCTTGTAAAATCATATGGCACTGGTTTCAAGCCCCACATTTTGACATCTTACCGAATTTTTTGTTTTTACTAGTCAACATATTATCAAAGATATTTTAAAAACAGTTCCCTTGTTTATACACAATTCTGGGTCTTACTCCAAGCTTTTCATAAACTTCCTTATTATTAGCAATCACCTCCCAATTTTTGTTTATAATATTCACAAGCAGTGCACTATCCACATTACATGTCATAACATATAAAGGACCACAGTGGTTATTATTCCTACTTTCTCATGTATCAAACTGTCCTTTGGTAAAGCCAATGGGGACCCTGTAACACTAATACCAAATTATTAGGGTCCAAACCTCCCTGTAAATTTCCCAACAATGGCTGATACTGACCAATCTGTCTCTTTCTAAATACTTCTTTCATCACGGAAATAATCAGCTGGTTTGGATAACCATATTCATCAGAATCATACATTCTTCAAGGAAGTCATCCCACTGTGATACCATACGAGCAGTCATCACCATTTAGCCCTCCACCACAGTTCATTTCTTATGGTGAGGATGACTACTCATATAGTGCAGCAAAGTATTCGAGTAGGACGGCTTCCTATAAATTTTGGATGTGAGAATGTTTTACTAGGATGTACAAATAAATACATGTCCAAGTAATGTATTGACTCTTGGCATATATGATGCATAAAATTCCAAAAAAAGTTGTAGTGTTATTAATATATTGGATAAATTCATCTACCTTCTCTAATGGGCCTACCCAAGATATAAACAAATCATCCAAGTAGTGTGTATATAGGTGTACATGTTGAAAGAAAGAACTATGCAATAAAAACTTGTTCTCCCAGGCTGCCATAACTATATTCACGAACAAGGGGCCACATGCCACTCCCATGGCAACCCCTGGCATCTGTTTAAAATATTGGCACTGGAAGTAGATGTACTTGGAATCCAGTAGTAATTCCGTCAGGGTCGACAATGCATTCAGTAAATTCTGATCGATACCAAACTTAAACATCAAATACTCCTCAAACCACTGTAAACCAATGTCATGCGGTATGCAAGTAAATAAATCTTTAACATCAATGATTAAACATGTTGGCTTCAAAGACAAATCAATATCATTACATTTCATCAAAAATTCCCATGAGTCTCTACAGAGATGAGGACTACCCATAACATATTCTTTTAACAATCAGTTGTTAGAGCTAAACAGTATGTTTTAGAATTCCTCACATCAACAATGGACCTAAGGGGAGGGTTTTCCAAATTTTTGTGGATCTTTGGCAAACCACAAATGCAAGAGATGCATGGAAATTCAGCAATCGTGAATTTATATTGATCCTGTTTCATTTGGCTTTGCATTAGCATATCATACATTATAACAGCCACCTGATGGTATGCTATATTGACTTCATTCCAGGAAGCTTCCACATATGTCACATCATATAATAGTGTCAATAACTGCTGCTCATAATCCACCTGATCCATAATAACTAACCCTCCCCCCTTGTCAGGTTGCATCACCCTCAAATCTGTACATGTAGTAAACTCTTTAATCAATTCCTGTTGCACACTACTTAAATTATGTTTTGTTTTAAACTTTATCCACTTCCTTAAGTAGTACCACATATCTAGCTCACACATTTTTTGAAACACTTCCAATGTCGAATGCAGTTGGGTCTATATTATGTTGCCAAAAGCTAATAATAATGATGACAAAGCCAGTCAAAAGGCTAAAACACAGTTTTAATCTTGAAATCTTAAAAGTAACAAATCCTCTGAGGATGTCTTAATGTAGACGAAAGCACTTAACCAAGTGGATTTGTTACTTTTAAGATTTCAAGATTAAAACTGTGTTTTAGCCTTTTGACTGGCTTCATCATCATTATTATTGGAATTGTTTTGCAGCCTCGATACTTGTGGATTTATTTTGGTTACTATGTTGCCGAAAGCAGTTTACAGCGCACACAACAACATCAACCCATAAACAGTGAAAACCACTAACGTGAATGGCCAGGTCAGTGATGTTTTTTTTCCTAGGGAAAAAAATCGGTAGACCAGCCAATCATGACACACCACCTAAATCACTACACCCCCCCACAACTAAATATACTAACTCCGAGATCGTACTACAGTGGTGTAAAGGGCAATTTCATGCCGACGGCCAAGATATTTTTTTCCGTAGGTAAAACAGCACTGACCTGACCGTACGCATTAGTGGGTTATCAGTGTTTATGGGTTGAGGTGGCTGTATTCACTGTAAACAGCTTTTGGCAACATAATATAGACCCCATGCAGTGCAGGATTTATTATATTTGGAACCCTTAAACCAGTTTGAACTCTCATAGTCAAATCCCCAAATAACACAGATAAATTTAAATTACAAACAAACAGTTTCAATTCCACTAAGGTCTTAACTAGATCTGCACATTTTGTAGGGACAAAATAATAGCCCATACTAAATTAATCAGCATGTTCATTAGTGAAATTAAATGCATTGAAGGTATTAATATAAAAGCCTGTGCAGTATTGGCTATAGTTTTAAAAATACCTGCTTGTTGAATCATTCCTGTTATATTTAATGGTTCTGCTTCCTCCTGTAGGAGTTTTTCCTCTGTTTTGAATGATCCCCCTGGTTAAAGTTGGAAAAGGAATTCCCCTTCTGTCTTTTGTTTTGGAGCCACTCCGACCTTCTGGGTTCAGTTTCTTAAGGGTTTTCTTCCTTGGCAGATAGTTGCTCATTCTCCTGGCATAAATACCCTTCAGCAAACTGCTCTGTTCCTCCATTATTTTCCTGCCTGTGCTGACTACATGGAGGAGAGGGATAAGCCACTCCCTTAGTGTATTCTAATTGGTCCCTCCATAATTTATTCCATTTTCATTGTAAAATTGTATCACAGGCTTTATCAACTTCAGAAAAGATGATCTGATATTTATTCTTAATTAAGTGAAATGTGTTATGTTGACTATTGTTAAAATCAATCTGTTTAACCTCCTCACAAACCTTTTCTGTGCCAGTCTGATTATGTTTGACCAGTAACTTCATTAGTTTGCAGCCATGCCGGTCAAACATCGTAACAAATCCTAGTGCAAAAACAACCCCTGAACCAATCCTGTTGGGTATTTCCAACATCTCAAGCCCTTCGGTACCTAATGTAGTTTTATACATTCCAACAAATACTTATTCTCCAACTGAAGTTTCCGATACCGAAGGAGTTTTTGCTGAAATCCTCCAGCTGCTGATACACTGTTGTAGTTACTGTTTCAGCCGCTATTCCAAAGCAAATGGTTGAATTTAACCAACTGTCCATATTTTTATAAGAAATGACTTATTTTTGCAACAAGTTGGATTGTGAGGCATGGGTTTGCTGTTGTAAAAATTGCTGTTGACCTGGAGGTAGTTCCAATGCAGACATTAAATTTGAACCATCTTCTTCTACTCTAACCTCTGCCCTAACATTTCCTGAATCCTGTGTGAGCTGTTGTACCAGTAAAGTAAGATTATATAGGGGACTTTGTACAGTGCTCAGTTCAGCAGCAAGGTTAAAAATATCTGGAGATACAGGGCTGCCAGAAGCCATAACAACCACAACACTCTTATTGTCAGTAGAAGTATTTAGGAAGAGACAGATTGGTCAGTATCAGCCATTGTTGGGAAATTCACAGGGAGGTTTGGACCCTAATAATTTGGTATCAGTGTTACAGGGTCCCCATTTAGGTAGTAGTTTTACCAAAGGCCAGTTTGATACACTAGAAAGTAGGAATAATAACCATTGTGGTCCTCTATTTGTTATGACTTATAATGTGGATAGTATACCACTTGTGAATATTATAAACAAAAATTGGGAGCCGATTGCTAATAATAAGGACATTTATGAAAAGCTTGGAGCAAGACTCAGAATTTTGTATAAACGGGGGAGCTGTTTTAAAAATATCTTTGATAATATGTTGACTAGTAAAAACAAAAAAGTGGGTAAGATGTCAAAATGTGGGGCTTGTAACCAGTGCCATATGATTTTACAAGGTCACAAAGTTAGGATTAATGACAAGGTCATCAAGCCTAAAGGCCATAATTATCATACTGAGGGGGTAGTTTATGTTGCTCTCTGTAGAGTATGCCCAATTTTTTATGTGGGCAAAACAGAGAGGAAGTTGAGACCATGGATATATGAGCACTGGTATGATTTATGTAAACATAAACTTACCAGTGCCCTCTATAAACATGTAGGTACAAATGGGGATCATTTTTTTTTTTTATTCTTTGTTCTAGAGCAGGTTGAAAAACATCATGGGGAGGACTCTGGCCAATTATCCTGGAACAGAGGGAACTGCGGTGGCAAACATTCTTGAATGCTTCCTCTTGGCCTGGGATGAATGATGTTATTAGTGTTAGTAGTGTGTTAAAAATGAAAACAAATGAGAAATAACATCTTGATATATTTCTTTTAGTAAACCATAGGTTTATAATATAAATGGCTGGTAGGGTGAATGATAGTCACTTAACTTAATGCGTTACCTTAATTGATTAACTGTCATGTGATTTGCAGGGGGTATATATACTTGTTGGTGAACTTCTATCCACCCTACTCTATGCATCTTCCATTCTGACTAATCTCAACAAAACTGAACTAAGCAAAATGGAAGCCTGCTATAACAGAATTGCCCGCTTTGCTGAAAATTGCTCATATAGAACTCATCACTGTACTGCTTTGAGACAGCTCCACTGGCTTGAACTGCCCAACCTCCTAACCTACAATCAGCTCTGTCATTCTATCTATTACCTCCCCAATAAGTGTCCTGCCCTCAAAAACCCTAGTACAACATCACTCAGCCAAAAGGCCTATTAGATCATCAAGCAAACTACTACTAGAAGTCACCAACAGCTATAATAACTTTGGAGATGCACTATATAGTAGTTCAGTGGCTAAAAAATGTAACTCTGTCCCTACTAGCATTCAAAACACATAATCCAAAGCCTCCTTTAAAGACCTCATCAGGCAACATCTCAAGCAAAGTTGGCATTGCCATGATTGCTCCCCAGGCTAGTGAAAGCGGATAACATATATATACTAAATCTAGAGCACTTGATAATAGTTTTCAATCTTACTCACAAACACTGGCTAATCAACAATGTATGTACTGTACCTGTGTACTATGTATGTATTCTACCTATGTTCCAAATTTCAGCTGTACACCACAAATCTATTAATTACCTTTATTTTTAAAATTAATATTTTTTTGTTTGTTCTCTCCACTGTAACTGTTTATGTGCCGCATACCACTGTAAAAACATGTCGCTTGTAATTTGTGTGTATAATGATCATGTCTAAATAACTAAATGTGCCTGCAATTTTTCTTTGTGGAGCTTTTCTCCCCGGGCCTCTGCTGAAAAAGGGCCTTTTTGGCTCAGTCAGACACCCCCGGTTAGCAAATGTAAAAAAAGTAAATGAATAATTGACTTGGTCTGAAGAAGTCTGTATTAGGGAGGAAAGCATTTACTGTATGGTGGAATTGTCATTTTATAATAAATTTGGAGAATTTTCATAGTTGCCATGCCGTTTTTATGTTAGTGTTCCCAGTGTTTCCAGTTATGAGAATAAGAGTGTTGTGCCCAGGAAAGTGTAGTTGTAATATAATACATGTGGTATACTTAGCCAGTTGTGCATCTTGTGAAACATTATATATGGAAAAAACAATTAGTAAATTGAAGGACAGAATCAGGGAGCATTACTATGATATCAAGAAAAAGAAAAATGCTAATGCCTCTATAGATATTCACGTATTTGCCATAATTTTAAGAAATTTGCCTTTTTTATTATTGATGGGATTTGTGTCAACCTGTTAGGCAAAAACATCGATACCTTATTGGAGATAAAAGTGTTAAATTGGCTGACCAGGCTTAATGCCTCTGTTGCTCCTGGGTTAAATATTATTTTCATCAGCAGTTTGTTAAAGGTTTAGGCAGCTCATTGCTAATCATGGACAATTTGATTTTAACTATAGTTTTAGTTTAGCCTAATTTTAAATATGTAGATATTTATTGTTCTTTTTGTAACTTGTTTCAATCTGTAGGCGTTTTGCTGTAAATTTTAAAACATTTTTCAATGTGGATTATTATAGGCTCATTTCTTACCTTATACATTTTCTTGCTAGAAAGTATGGATTATTTACAGTTTTATACCCTTATAGAACATTTAAATATTCATATAATTATTATTTATGTATATATTCATACATATTTATATATTTACTTTTTATATTTTTATACACATTTTTTTTTACCTTCCAAGGTTATTGTTGACATATAATGAGTTACTATTTCATATATTTATTACATTCATTTATTTACATATTATCCTGTGCATTGTGTTGTTTTAATTGTATGTATTTTGCATGATTAGTTCATGCCAGGAAGTGAAGAGATGTAATTCTGATGCTGGATTTATGATTGACTTTTCATGCATGACTTTGATCTTCTGGGAGATCAGATTGGTTGTTTAATTGTTTAAATTGATTATATGAACTATGGTTTTACTCAATTCATACTCCAATGAAGTTTAATGAATAAAGATAAAAGTGCTCAGTATTTAACAGCTTGGTGTTCTTCGTTTCTGGCATTTGTTTTTGTTTTTGTCAGTGGAAGTTTAGTTAGAACTTTATTTTCATGTGCATTTCTATATAACTCAACAATCTTCACTACAGCAGGTTTAAGGGATCACACAGTGAAGACTTCAGCTCTGATGCACCTTTCTTGTAATTTTTACTAATTAGTTTGCCTATTGTGACCTTCTTATTCTTTGGTTTGGATTTACATCATCAGATGTTAAGCATTGTATAACTGGTTAACTAAATTCTAAATGTTATCATTTGACTGAGAAACTAGTTACCTTGTTTTTTGTTTTTTATTTATTATATTTTTTTGAAAGTAAACAGAATGTGTTCACAAGCACATTATACAATGACCCCCCATTAATATTCAAAAAACGTGCACGCTGATTGGTCAGCGTGCACGTTGTAAATCAGAGTTATAGTAATGGAAAAAGGTCCGTCGCCGGACTTTTCCATTAGTATAACTCTTTTACAGCAACGGAGAACGCAAGATCTCCATTGCTTCACACTATCTCGCTATGTTAAACTCATTTAACATAGGAAGACAGTTTGTAAAAAAGCAACGGAGATCTTGCTTTCTCCGTTGCTTTTTACAAACTGTTTTGCTATGTTAAATGGGTTTAACATAGCGAGACTGCTTTAAAAAAAGCAACGGCTGCTTTTTTTAAAGCTGTCTCTCTATGTTAAACCCATTTAACATAGCGAAACAGTTTGTAAAAAGCAAAGGAGATCTTGCTTTCTCCGTTGCTTTTGCCCACAGCTCTGATGTACTGCATAGGCATATGCATGCACAGTACATCAGAACTGCCGTAGAATAACAGACAGCTGCGGAAGGGCAGCAAGGAGGCATTATACAATGCCATTATTTAAGAAAATTAATTTTTTTTTTCCTAAATAATGTCATTGTATAATAGCAATAACCCACTTCTGGGTGTGGGTAATGCTGGATTTACCCATGGTTGGTGTGGTTTGGTCATGAGGGCTAGCCCTCGTGACCAAACCACACCAACTGTGGGTAAATCCATCATTACCCACACCCAGGCGTGGGTTATTGCTATAATATAACGTAACTTATATATGCTTGTCATATTAATCAGTGCTGCAGTAACCTTAGCTATTTGAGTAATAGTCTGCCAAGGATATAACAGCCAACCATCCAATTCCAGAACTTTAGGATACCTTCCATGTGCCCAAACTGTCAGGCAAGTTCAGCTGAACTGACTAAAATATATGTTTGGGTGGGAAGCCCTTCCGAGCTTTCCTGCCACTGAGGAGTACACTCTTGTGAGACTTGGATGGATTAATGTTTGGCTCGTGTTCTTCCTTTCCAGGGCAGATAAGTTCCCTTTGAGGGAAAAAAAAACACTTCCATTTTGTTTTTTATATTTACTGATGTTTTATTACTTTTCTCTTCAGGAAAGTTATTTTAAAGTTATTAGTGTTGTGTTTTAATGGACGTCTTGAGACAGTAATGCACTATTAAATGGAACACTATTTTTTCTTGTCAGTTTAAAAGTAGTGTTAACTAACTGAAACCATATTATTTGTGGAGAAGTTGAGTTTATTTTTCCATGTTGGGGCTGACTTAGTGTCTGAATATGCTTTTTACTGTGTTTTTCTGTTAAACGAGTAACTTTTGTGGGCTGGTAGTTTTACTGGCATTTGATGCTAGTCTTTCCTGGGAAAGAGGAAACCATTTTAAACTTGACTATGGAACAGACTACCAGTCCCATGGTTGGTCCTTCTTCCAGCCACAAAAAGAAAAAGTTAAGCAAACAGCCCTTGTCAGCACAACAGATTTGCCTCAGCTACAGGTGGGTGACTTAGATGCCTCCATTTTTTTGTACCTCAAGCCACTCAACTTTTTCCCCAGATCTCTCTGGTGGTGCACCTAGAGTCACTATGGACAGGGGATAAACCATGTCCTCTATTGCTTTTGGAGCCGCTGAGTGGGCAAGGGAGAACCACTCTTGTTGGTCCTGGGACAGCAAACAAGGATGATTTTCCTGTTGTCTCAGAATGCTATGAACATCCCTGGGGAAACAGCTGCTGCCATCAGTAATACAGTTGCCCCCATTTTTCCTGCCAAAAAGAAGCAGAAAACCAAGCATGTATCTACTCCTCCTCAAATTTCTTTAGATAGTAGTAGTTTAATGGGTCAAGCTCAGGCTTTAATTCAGTCTATTAATCTTCCCTGTAAAGTAGTTTCTTGTAAAAAGAAACAGGGATTCCTTTTTTCCTGAAGAGATTCAAGAGTTTGAATCTGAACAGGCAGATGCAGGGATAGATTCATTTTTTCCCTCATATTTCTAATTAAGATTCAGAGGTGAGCTTAGTTTCTGATTCTCTCAGTGGGGGGGGGGGGTATCTTTCTCTGAGAATATTGTTAGAATGTGACAGTGTTTTCAGTAGGAGAATAGTGACATTTCTCAGTCCCTCAGAAAATATTACGAGTTGATACAGAAGGATTTTCCAGAACCTACATAAATTCTTCCTATCTTGTCAGCTTTATGGGATGTGTGTGTCACTGTCTGCACTTTCTTGTTAGTCAGCCAGCTGCTCCTAAAAAGGCAGACGAGAAGTATAAGGTTCCTCGGACTGTTAACAGTTTTATACACTATTCCCAAACTAGACCCAGCAGCTATAAACTTAGTTGATAAATAATTTAGTTTCTTCTGTTGTACATTTCACTACTCGTTTTTTGTAGTGGCTGTATGGCTCTGTTGATACGTCTTCCAGGGCTATGGGTATCGGTGGTTTTCTTGGCTGTATTCTCAGAACCTTGCAGATAATGATAAAAATGAGGTTTTGAATTCTCCCTTGGATACAGATTTATTTTTTGTCTTCTCTGCAGCAGAGGTGATCAAAACATGTGATGAAAGGGGCTAGCTGATCCAGGGAATCTCTAATATTTTTTCAGCCCTCCTTTTACAAATTATCCAAGGGATTTTTCTTTCTCCTCTGTTAATTTTGGCAGAATACAGAATAACCAACCTCAACAGAATTCAGATGAACAGTCATTTATAGTAAGAGAATTCCATAAAGAAGTCTCTAACCTCCCAAAACCAAGGACAGTCCAATATGTCTGAATGAGTATTCAAGATACCTTCTGAGACTCCCATCCTAACCACCTTTTTCTTCCAGAAAGTCATGATCTCCATTTTCTCTCTTTGGCAACAGGTTGCTTCAGACAAATGCTTATGAATACCATTCTTCAAGGTTATAGATGACAGTGGGAGGAACTTCCTACTTTCCATGGGGTCATTCCTTATCCTCCAGATTGGACTCTTGTTTCTGCCTGCTCTTTATTACATACTTTCCTGAGGAGTGATAGAACCAGTTTATTTTTCCCAGGTGGCAAAGCAATTTTATTCAATGATGTTACTACTGTCAGAGAAAGAAACTGCTTGGAGACCAGTTCTGTATCTTTAACCTGTTATGGATAGTGTTTCAAGCCAAAATTATGCCACTTCACAACCTGTTACCTCTTTTTCCTCATCCAAGATTCCTGAGAACATTAGATTTAAAATATGTTTATCATAATACCAGTGGCGGCTGGTGACTTCAAATCAAAGGGAGTCTGCAGGAGATAGCCGAATGGGTGGGGTCAATGGGAAGGGGTGCGGACAACTAGAAAGGGGAGAAGCTATGCTCAAAACCACAAACACTAAACTTTAATTAAATATGCTGCCCTGGGTGCCAAACCCTCATTATGAGAGTCCAATCAAGACAAATTAAATGTAAAAGAATAAAAATATTTCAGTGCATTGGCTGCTTGACAGCTTACTTAATATCTAGATGGAAACAAAAAGGTTGTGAGGCATGAAAAAATAAATTACTTTTTAAATACATTACTGGAATGCCAGTCAAAATAAAGTATAAGAAAAACAAGCATCACTCAACTCAAACCGCTTCTCCTTGTACTGCAGTTCTAATTATAATTTATATTCAGCTTTATTAAAGTACCAAGTAACATGCTGAAAATAGCAATCTCTGTGATGCCCCCACTTGTAAAAATGTTTCTTATCCAAAAAAGACTTGCTGCCTGACAACTATCTACTTGTTTCATGGGGAAAACATGATCAAAGTGAAAAATGAAAAGCAAACAAGCTCAAGATACATTGCTTAAAGGA
This sequence comes from Protopterus annectens, assembly GCF_019279795.1. Taxonomy (NCBI): domain Eukaryota; kingdom Metazoa; phylum Chordata; order Ceratodontiformes; family Protopteridae; genus Protopterus; species Protopterus annectens. The sequence continues at coordinate 1,471,322,792 of NC_056737.1, forward strand.
TTACTGTACAGGTTATGGACCACACATGATTGGCATTCTGTTTAGTTTATGGGTAAAGCCCTCAGAGATCACTGGAAGTCTCCAACAAGTGTAATGAGCTTCTTAAAACAATGTAATCATGTCCTTTATTACAAATACTGTCATATGCATTTCAATACCCAACGCTTATACATTATCTAGTTAAGTATTCTCTGCATGGCAACAACAGAAAGGCTTCAATGTTGACAATTCTTTAACAGTATGCTTATTAAAGCTTACTTGCATGTTATCATCTCAGACAAGCATACCTGATGGTCATTAAAGCATTGCTACTTAAAACACAGAGCAACAGGCACTTTTGAGTAATAAGCATAAATCAACAGTACAAAAATATGACAGAAACCAGACCATTCTGCAAAATCAAGAACAGATGAAAAGACACTGTAGTACTTGTGTCTACCTTGGATGGGGGGATACCCTGCAGATTTACACTGCATAACTGCTCCTTGCCTTGCTTGGACACATGCAGAGTCACTACATGGGGGAGTGGGGTGCAACAAGTAGGTCACAATTTGAAATGTCTCTGGCTGACTGTGAAGACCCTGACACATTTGTCATACCTCTCACCCTCAGAGCAAAGCCATACATATAAGTGGGACAAAGGCCCAAAAATAAGGACACTTTTTAAATATTGCTCTTATAAACTTAGACAGATAATAGAATAGTAGGTCTTGCATTAGTATGAATTTTCTGAAGGATATGAAATCTGAAACTCAAATGTCTGTCATTATTTTCTAACTTCAGTCTTTAATGATTTACCACTAATTTGCCAAAAAACAATTTTATGAAAAATGGGCCAAACATGTGATGCAAAAATATAAAATAGCCACACAATACAGCTGGGAACCTGTCAAAGAAGGGACACTTTTTTAATAATAGTACTGCTAACTTGAGCAGCTGACAAAATAAAAGAATCTATATGCATTTCTGAAATAAAAGTATCTATAACTCTGATTATTACAGTTATTTCTCAATTGTAACCCTCCATGTTTTCTTCCAAAATTGCTATTTTGCGGAGGGATTTTTAGGGGAAGAGCAACATTTTGAGCCAAATTCGGGGACAGTTGAGAGGTTTGGCTATGCCTAATTCTATAAAGCAATTTATTTACATTTACCTCTCAACCTGTTAATGCAATAAAGCTGGACAAGGCCAAATATATTGGGGGAACATATAAACAGTACTAAAAATTGCTCTTGTATAAACTGAGACAGTTGATAGAATACCAGGTCTTACTTTAGCATGCATTTTTCTGAAGGTTATGAAGCCTGAAACTCAGTGTGTCATTATTTAGTGAATTAATTCCTAAATGATTTTCCAGAAAACCACAAATATTATGAGGAACAAACCAAAAATAAGAAACAAAAATCTATTCATTCTGTGAAAATCTGGACAGTTGGGAGGTATACTTCGGCTGGGGCTGTCTGAGTTTGCTGCCCTTCCCCCTCACAAAATCATGGTCGAATGGAGCCCTCCCCCCTGCAGCCATTCCAATGATACATTACTTGGTTATTTCACTCCATTTACCATAAACACTAATGTGCATACTGCTTTACTTCTATGATGATTTAGATTTCATTTGAAAGTTTTATTTTGCATTTTACAGCACAAACACCAAGACATCTGCTAAACAAAGCAATGTAGTCTCACAATGAAAACAGGCTTAGCATTAAAAACTTCTCTGCCCTTGAAACTCACATTCAATGAAACAGCATTGAAACCCACATTCAAAGAAAATACATTTTGCCAGTGGCAGATAAAGATTAACTTTGGGCTGTTTTCAAATCATAGGCCCCTTGCACATGAATCATACATGTGCTCTTTGATATACCTTCCTGATTCTACTAAATTATATTCCTTGTACAATACAGTTGTTAGACGGCATTTTAAATTTATTGTTTTGAACATTTTTCCAGTAAACAATGAAACAAAATGAATACACCAATGACAAAACTACCCAATTCAGAACATTTCCATCATAAAAGTCTACTCAACCTTCTACATTCCACCAGTATCAGTAAATATGCACAATCTCTGAAGTAGTAAAAGTCATCTAAATAATTCCACATTAAAGAAATCTGTAGCAATGAAGAGGTTGCTGCTAGCAAACAACTTTATATGTCACTGTTTATTCATCTACAAATAAAGTGCCTGTTGCCCTTGAGGAATAACTTGCCTATGTTGCATGCATTAAAAAAAAAATAAGCTAGCAATATCGCAATAGGGACTGTATGGCAAACTGATAACAGGTTCAGGTTCATAGTTACTACTCTAGGTATCTTTGCCAAAAAGGACTGCAGCATCCACCCACTTTACAACACAGTACAGTATCAGCAATGCATCTATCTACTGTGGGAGTAGAACCCACAGCCTTCTGCCTCAAAAGCAAGTACATTACCTGTTGTGCTATTAATGCAAACAGACTCAGAATAAGCAGCACTAAAGTTTTGTTCCCCTGCAGCTCTCAGCTCCTTGTAAAATCTACTCAACACGCAGTTGTATCTCTGAACTTTGCATCACAAGAAATCTGGAAAAAGCCAAAATTTATTGGGGGGGACAAAAGCCCAAAAACCAGGGATGCATTTTAAACATTGCTTGTATAATGTTGGAAAGTTGCTAGAATAAAATGCTGTGTTACCACCATACATTTCACTGCCACGTCTTTAACCCAGGGGACCCTGTGCAAAACAGTCAGAGAAACATACCACTATGCCAAATCAGCTGTTTTGTAACAGAGAGGAAGACAAACTTAAATGGCTACCATTTAGTGGATTCAGTTCTCGGCATAGCTGTCAACCTCGTGGCACAAAACACCTGAACAAAGCCAATAATGGGGGGGATACAGCCCCCAAACATATTCAGTGAATTTAGTTCTCACTATAGCTCTCAACCTCTTAGAAAATACATGTGGACAAAGCCAGTAATGGGGGGGGGGGGTACAGCCCCCAAACATTCAATGAATACAGTTCTCACCATAGATAACTCTCAACCTTAGCACAAAATACCTGGACAAAGACAATAATGGGGGGGAATACAGCCCCCAAACATATTCAGTGAATTCAGTTCTCACTATAGTTCTCAACCTCTTAGCAAAAAACATGTGGACAAAGCCAGTAATGGGGGGGGGAATACAGCCCCCAAACATTCAATGAATACAGTTCTCACCATAGATATCTCTCAACCTTAGCACAAAATACCTGGACAAAGCCAATAATGGGGGAATACAGTCCCAAAAGTAGGGACAAATTTCAAATATCCATGTTATAAACTTAGACAACTGCTAGAACAATTTTGTGTTACCATGTACTTTCTGAAGAATATGAAGTCTGAAATTCAAATGCCTGTTTTTTTTTAAACATTTAACCAGGAAACTAGTCTGACTTGGAACTAAACATTTAACCAGGAAACTAGTCTGACTTGGAACAAAAGACAATTTTCAGCAGAGCAAAATGCCAATCATATCTTTGCAAGATGGGAGAACATGCAGACACTACACAGAAGGCAACCCAGCCAAGAATCAAACCAGAGAACATGTAGCTGTTATGCAGCAATGCTACCAGTGCACCACTACACTACAGACTTTGCAAGGAAAAATGTAGATACAGAAACCACAGATTTTATGAGGAACAGAACAAATATGAGGCAAAAATCTGCAATTTTGTTTAGAAATGGTGGTGGATAGGGAATTCAGGTCCTTGCCACCAGCATCCAAGGTACAGGGTTCAAGCTTGAGTATCTCTATCCACCACCATTTGCTCTCTCTAGCCAACAGTATATAGTAACTGGGGCATTACACACACACACACACACACACCTGTTGTCCCACCATTTCATGGATGATGCATCCAGCCAGCATGAACCAAAACCTCCTGAAGCAGTGACCGAACGAAGCAAGCCTTCACTTACCCACTGTATGTCCCACTGTTTCATGGATGAAGCATCCAGCCAGCGACCTGAACGAACCTGAAGCAGCAATCCAGCCAGCGACCGAGCCCACGCAATGAATGTCCTGCAAGAGCAGCTCACCTCTCTCAGTCCTCATTGGATGCCAGCTCAGCTCTCTCAGTCATTGGGTCTGCCTGCAGCCGAAGCAGTCCAGACCTCCTCTTCAGTGCGGTCGTCACCGGACTGATTCCTGGGTGTATTTGCAGCAATGATTGCTGGGTACCTGTCTATCTCTATCCAGACTGCTGATAAAGGCAGTCTGAGGTCCCCAAATGTGTCTGCGCAGTGGAGTCAGGACTCGTGCTGTTTTTTTTTTTTTCTGTTTTTGTTTTTTAGTTTTAAATGATCTTTCTTTTGTTTTTACTAGGTGGGAGGGCTGCAGTCTGGCAGTCCGATAGCATGAGCCAACCCTGCATAATACACCTATTAATCCAGACTTTAAACATCTCTAAAGGTTTTCTGTGTCTGACTAACATTATTACTTCTCTGCCTTGCCATTTGAGCTATCCAATGCAACAAGTGTTCACAAAGTGTATAACTCCAGTTATAACTCATTGCAGACTACAGGGGATCCACTTTTTTCATATTTAGATGACTGAAAAAAGACTCTGCAAAGATATTCAAAAGTGTTAGGAATATCTTTCTTGAGTGAGAGATCTCAAGCTTGGATTCAAGAGACTATTCAAAAATCTTTTTTGACTTCTTCATACATTATTGTGTTCCTAGGATTGCAACTAGACACTTCAGTTTAAAGAGCTTTTCTTCCAGAGGAAAAAAAAAGGTTCTTTATTTAGCTTTGTATCTAACAATTTCCACTCAGATTTTGATCACTGAGAGGCATACCTCAAGACTTTGGGTATTGGAGCATCCATGATTCTCATGATAACCCTGGCAAGATGCTACATAAGAAAGATACAGTAGTATCTAAAATCTCTTTTGTCCCATAATCAACTCCCTTTATCTTTTCAAATCACAGTGCTGGGATTTGGCAGAAGAGAAATGTTTTGGGTAAAGACAAAATATATCTTTAAATCCAGATCTCCTCTTCTCTCTCCCTGTTCCAAACCAGTCAATTACCAGAGATGCTTCATATTTTGCTGGTGGAACAGTTTCAGGAGGGATAAAGCAGGACGGGATGTGGGACAACAAGGACAGATGCAAACATATAAATATCAAAGAGATGCTTGCCCTGATCAAGTCACTCAACTTTCTGAACAATATTTGGCCACTGGGATCTCTTCAAGTAGTTTCAGACAATATTACAATTAGGTGGTATGGCAACAGGCAAGGAGGAACCAAGTCATGTCCCCTTTGTAGACTAGCCATGTTAGCTTGAGATATAGCTCTTCACAGCCAAATCTCACTCTAAAAGCATTCTCTTTTTTGTCAGAGCAAAACTCTGTGTCAGATAAACTGAGCAGGACCGTGGCAGACCCTTACAAATGGAAACAAAATTACAGGGTCTTCCAACATTTGATCCATTTGTGAGGAGTTCCTTAAGTAGACCCTTTGCCTCCTCTTTGAGCAATCGACTGGCAAGATGACATTTCAAAAATCTACATACAAAAACATGGAAGGCAGATGTCTTTTGTTTTTTGTTTTTTTTCAGCTGGAATGTTCTTCTATGCTTTTCTACCCTTTCCACCAATATCCAGGGTAATTCTGAAGATTAAGAAGGAAACATCTAAGATCATTCTCATGACTCTCTTCTGCACTAGGCAAATATAGTTCTCTCTTCTTTTGGAAATGGCCAGGGGCAATTATCACAAGCTTCCTAACAGAGAGGATATACTCACAAAAATTGAAGACAACCCAAATTTCACCAAGCACACTGGTTATGGTGGATTTTAATTATCCCACCATCAACTGGGAAACCTACTTTAACACAAACTCGCTACCACCTTGACTTTATGAATTCAAATGCCATGGAGCAAACTGTCCATACCCCAACAAGAGGAACAAACATTCTAGATTTGGTCCTCACCAACATGTCAAACAGATGTACTGCTGCAATTTTTGGACCCTTATTAGTTAAAACTGACCACAAATCAGTCACCTTTGAACTGATGCTAACACCAGAACTCCCAAAGGGTGACATTAGACTAAAAAACTTCATCAAGGCAAACTATACCTTCCTAGTAAAGGTATAAATGCATTCCAAGCCCCACCCCAAGCTGAATGTGGCAACTACTCTGAAGCTTACACTAAAGCCCTGTACAATCATTTGCATAAGTGTATAAACTTGGCTATAACAGATAGTATCAAAGCCAGAGCCCTAGTAAAATCAAGCTGTCATGGTGGACTTACAGCATCAACAAACTCTACAATAAATGCAAAAGGCTGCTGTCCAAGAAAACAAAGACAGGAACCCAACAATGAAAAAGCACCCTCCACAGCCTTAACAGGCAAATAAGACAACTTAAAACACCAATGCACTGCTTATGGATTAAGTCACAATACCAGGTACCTTTGATAAATCCAAATGTAAAAAAAAAAAATTGAAGAGGGATTGGTTAAATTGAAAAAAAATGGCAATGGCAGAAAAAATATCTCAAGGCTTGTTTGCATTTCAAATTTATATCACAATGTTTACACATTTCCAAGGTGCAGACTTCTGGGGCAGTTTACTCTGATTTGTTGGCTAGATGGCAGAAATTATACATAGGTTCATAGGTTCATACAGTATGTGTTTACTAGGCTAACAACCACAAGAGAGTTTTTAAGACGAGCTATGCATCCCAAATCTCTGACAAGTTCTGATACCCTTGATAAGTGTAAGCATGGGACTGAGAGATGAACCATTTACAGGTTACCATTTGCATAAGTACCTGTGTCAGTTATATGTGACTGCTAATGGATTATTTTGTACCAATGGAATAGAAAATTATGTGTGAGTTGAATGAGCTCAGGAAACAATTGTGTGAACTTTTTTTCCTTGACAGCAGATAATAAAGCAATTGATGAGATTGTTACCAACACTTCTCTCCATGAATGTAAACTTCAACAGCAGAAAAGGTCTAAATTAGAATGTGATTTTAAGGACTTTAAAGCTGGTGATGTGTTTTCTTGGCCCAAATCCAGACATGACCAATGGTCTTGAAATAAGGATGTGACTCAAATTGTAGATAATGAGACAAGTAAATTATCTATTGAGCACACGAGAATGACTGTGACTGAGGATAATGTCATTATTAGTAACAATTTGAGACATAGTTATGTCCCAATTTCCAATTCTAACTTAGAATCCCAGCTGTTACCATTGGATGCTTTAGTATCGGGTTCTTCTACTCCCTCTATACAGGAGATTGTTGTTAGACTTAAGACTGATTTTCAAGCAAACACAAATGTTATGCAGACTTTCCAGGTTTGCCTTTTTCCATCAGGGATCACAAGGAGCACCAGAGGTCACCACGTTGAGGAAGGAAACATTGGAAATTCTCAGGAGAGTGGAATTTAACTCAATCTGTAAAAAAATTGTGGATACAATAAAAGTCTTAGTTTATAATCTCTCTACTTATCTTCTGAAAAATGATCAACGTAATATTCTACAAAAAGGTCTCTTTTATGTTCCAGTCACACCAAGTAGTTCTTGTGACATGGTGGTGGATTTGAAAATGTTTTGTAGGAATATTATTTTGCATACTATATTTCCTCAAAGGAATGTTATTAACATTGTGTTAAAAAAAACAAGTTTTTTGTACCAAGCTTACATCCTCGGGTAGAAACTTTTCTGAGGACAGGTGAATTTGATTTGTTTGAAATGTATAACACTCCTAAGAAGAACAAAATATTTTATAATTTATCTAAAAGGGAACTTACACCTCTTAGAGAACTGCAAAATAATGATTTAATTACTATATGTCCAGCAAATAAGGGTGGAGCTATTGTTGTTTTAGATTGTGAAAATTATCTAAGAGCTATGCAGGAATTATTATCAGATTCCTTCATGTATGCTGAAATCACTAATAGAGAGATTAAAAGCATAATAACTAATGTTCATGATGAACTCTATGATAGTTTTGTAAGTAGCTACATTAGTAAGGAGCTATACGAT